>NW_020698380.1:3958205-3977356 GCF_002925995.2 Terrapene triunguis
GAGAGCATCCACACAGGGGGTTAATGTGCTTTAATTTATGTGCATTAGCTTCACAGATAAAGTTAATTCATCTTAACTTCTGAGTGTCCCTGTATAGATGAGACCTTGGTTTGCTTTAAATCTGCTCACCACCAAATCACCCAGTTTCAAATCTACCACAGAAAAAATAAGAGAACCACTTAAAACAAAAAAAAAAACAACAACCAAAAAACTTCTCTAACCACAGAGCTATTAAATATTACTAGTGCTGCAGTTGCCAGTTTCCTTACCTATTCATTTAAGATAAATCTACTTAGGTTCACTACTACATGTCGCCTTCAGTGTAAGCAGATGAATGAGTGGTGATGAATATTTATTGTAGAACTACTCATTATTCAACCAAGACTGCATGTACCTCCCTAAAATAATATGTGTAATTGTAGCTTGTCATCTACTGAAGCGTAAAAGATTTAAAAACCCAACCCTTTTTAATGGGATGTAAATATAAATATTCATTTATCATCTACAAGGGTAATAATAACAACTACTGACCTGTGACCACAAACTCACTGTTTTACAAAGCAAAATGAAAATACGAGTCTGCCAAATACAACAAGCAAGCTACAAATATATGCAAATTGTTGTGAGTAAGGAAGCCTGCTGGAAAGGGATGAATTAAGGGTGGTGGTAGGGGGAAGGGGGAAGAGAGAACCACACATTTGTTCATGTTTCACGGAATTGTCTGACTGGGTTTCCTAAGCCCTTGTCACTGTTTTAATTGTATTTAAAATATTCTGCTCGAGACCATGAGACTGCACATTTTAAAAAATGGTTTGAGAGACAAGTAGAAAAATACCAATAGAAGGTAAATCACATATTAATCCATGAATAAAAACATCAATAACATTTTAAAAAAACTATTCATCAGGATGTATGTAGCTATAACTATTTTCTGAGTGATGTACCTTTACATTGCTAAGGAATCTGCCCATCTGCCTGTTGTGAAGCCCTCCATCTAGAAAGCGGTTTCATTTTAAGATGGCTGCTGGTGCAACATAAGTCACGCACATTGTGCTCTTTCACAGAGATAACACATTTGTTCTTTCTTGATTTCCTTCACTATAAATAATTCATTCGGAATGAAAGTATAACTGGAGTTGTGGGTGTTCAGCACTTCTCATTTTGGGCACCCAATCACTTATACTATTGGGCCTGGGTAGAGGTGGGTGAACAACAGATTTTCCATTTGCTGGCAATTTCAAAACAAAAATTTCAACCGAAAAGAAAATGTTTCAAAATGTTTGGTAAATCAAAAAGTAAAAATGTGTATTTTGAGTCTAACAAAAACATTTATTTTGACAAAATCAACATTTCATTTAAAATTTCTAACATTTTAAACATTTTATTATTTTTTAATAAAAAGAAAAGTTGAAATGACAAATCAAAATGTTCCATTTAGGAAACATCAAAACAAACCATTTCATTTTTTCCCATTTTATTTTAAGGTGTTTTTTTCCAGCCGAAACCACTAGGCAAAATCAACATGAATTTGTGAAAGGTTTTGGTATCACCAAATCTGAAATTTTTTGCCTCACTCTAGTCCTGGACACAATAGGCAGGGATCTCATTCCACTACAATTCCATAGTAAAAAATTATTCTTCCGGAGAACACACCATGTGTCAGTTGCTTTGATTAGGTTGAGTTCAAAATGGGGTCTGAGATGTGAGAGTGACAACATTTTGTTCTTCTCACTGTCTCCCTCACTCCCATAATTCATTTTTTCAGATGTCAGCTTTTTCCTCCTTGCCCTTTGGAAGGACTCCTGAATACTAATGAGATAATTCTCAGCCTAGCCCAGTCAGTTACTTTCACATTATTAATTCAGACTCCAGATAGCCAATGTAACGAGGTTGGGCCATTTGCAGGATTCTGACAGATTAACCACCATGTATTTAAATATATCTATATCTATCGATAGATATAGATATAATAAACAGGCACAGTACAATCAGGCAACTGCCCCTGGCAGGAATATTTTTATTCTACTCATCCATAATCTCTAGATCTGAATGCAAAACAGTCATGCATTTTAGGTTCTAACCTTTGTGAGAAAAATTATAATAGGAAGAGAAACATTCCCAGATGGAAAGAAACACTAACTTTTCTAAAACTTTCTGTGTCAGATAAGAATGAACCAATTGGCACCTATGACATTTAAATTTCATTTCTACATATTCATAGATTCTATGACTGGAAGGGACCTCGAGAGGTCATCGAGTCCAGTCCCCTGCCCGCATGGCAGGACCAAATACTGTCTACACCATCCCTGATAGACATTTATCTAACCTACTCTTAAATATCTCCAGAGATGGAGATTCCACAACCTCCCTTGGCAATTTATTCCAGTGTTTAACCACCCTGACAGTTAGGAACTTTTTCCTAATGTCCAACCTAAACCTCCCTTGCTGCAGTTTAAGCCCATTGCTTCTTGTTCTATCCTTAGAGGCCAAGGTGAACAAGTTTTCTCCCTCCTCCTTATGACACCCTTTTAGATAACTGAAAACTGCTATCATGTCCCCTCTCAGTCTTCTCTTTTCCAAACTAAACAAACCCAATTCTTTCAGCCTTCCTTCATAGGTCATGTTCTCAAGACCTTTAATCGTTCTTGTTGCTCTTCTCTGGACCCTCTCCAATTTCTCCACATCTTTCTTGAAATGCGATGCCCAGAACTGGACACAATACTCCAGCTGAAGCCTAACCAGAGCAGAGTAGAGCAGAAGAATGACTTCTCATGTCTTGCTCACAACACACCTGTTAATACATCCCAGAATCACGTTTGCTTTTTTTGCAACAGCATCACACTGTTGACTATATTTAGCTTGTGGTCCACTATAATCCCTAGATCCCTTTCTGCCGTACTCCTTCCTAGACAGTCTCTTCCCATTCTGTATGTGTGAAACTGAAGAGAAAATTTCCCCCCTAAAAGTCTGTGAATGGCTTCAAATTTTATCAGAAAGTTTCTCAATTATTTTATGCAGCTTGTGTGTTTTAACCCTCACACTGAACTGTTTCTTCGACTAAAATTGGAGCTGGAAACATGTCACAAAGATTGTTTAACTACGGTTGCTCCAAATTTGCTAGTGACAAGTATGGCACTCTCTCTCTCTCTCTCTCTCTCTCAAAAAAGTTACAAACAGTACTATGTGACCTGGGGGGGATTTCAGAGTGTTCTCAGTCTCTCTCTTTACTAAACTTACTAAATGCCAAGATATAAGATAAGCTACAAGTATTAAGTGAATTGATTTGCCTTTCACACAGATCATCAAGAATTATTTTGTCAGTCACATTTGGACATAATGTAAAAGTCTGAAGTATATTCACAGCACTTATTTAGCTTCTATTCCTATAACACTTCAAGCTAACATTATTCCTTACTTTCTTAAAAACTATTTTCTCCCATGTGTTTGCACTTAGGATATCTCCATTTAAAAGTTTGTCTGTAAATATCTATCTCCTAGAACTGGAAGGGACCTTGAAAGGTCATTGAGTCCAGCCCCCTGCCTTCACTAGCAGGACCAAGTACTGATTTTGCCCCAGATCCCTAAGTGGCCCCCTCAAGGATTGAACTCACAACCCTGAGTTTAGCAGGCCAATGCTCTCACATATGAGCTATTTTCTTCCCTTAGAAGTAGCATACTTATTTAATAACAAAGCCCAAAAACTGAGCGGCAAACCTCGAAGTGTGTCACTGAAGAAGAAATATGGCTTCCTCTATTATCACCTCTGTAGCGAGCCTTATTCCATGCAATCATCACAGTAGTAATAGCACAACATATCCAACCAGTGATCATAGTACTCTGTACATTACCTCTAACTGAAATAAGGAGCAAAGGTTTCTTTAGGTTAGAAAAACCTGTGATTTAGTTTAAAATGTTGTTTTGGTTAAATCCAAAGCAGCATCCACAGAGATCAGCTGCAGAAGAGGTGTTTGTGGATTGAGCCCCATTAGGGTTAGGCTAAGGCTTGGGTCTGAGGCAGGATCAATGCAAGGCTTTGGGTTCCGTGCCACTGAAATCTCACAAACCATGCTTGTAATTTTCAGTTATGTCCAAACCAGAATTAGAAAACATAGGCCCCTTCTGGTTTTGCATCCAACCCACAACCGAAACCAACTGGGCGGTCTTGGTACCTTTCAAATACGGTAGAACCTCTGAGGCCTGGTCTACACTAACCCCCCCAATTCGAACTAAGGTACGCAACTTCAGCTACGTGAATAACGTAGCTGAAGTCGACGTACCTTAGTTCGAACTTACTGCGGTCCACACGCGGCAGGCAGGCTCCCCCGTCGACTCCGCGTACTCCTCGCGCCGAGCAGGATTACCGGAGTCGACGGCGAGCACTTCTGGGTTCGATTTAACGCGTCCAGACAAGACGCAATAAATCGAACCCAGAAGTTCGATTGCCTGCCGCCGAACCAGCGCGTAAGTATAGACAAGCCCTGAGTTACAAACACCAGAGTTATGAACTGACTGGGCAACCACACACCTCATTTGGAATTGGAAACACGTAATCAGGCAGCAGAGACAAAAAAGGCACAGTACAGTACTGTGTTAAATGTAAACTACTAAAAAAAATAAAGGGAAAGTTTAAAAACATTTGACAAGGCAAGTAAACTGTTTCTGTGTTTTTTTCATAGAAATTAAGATGGTTAAAAGCAGCATTTTTCTTCTTTATAGTAAAGTTTCAAATCTGTATTAAGTCAATGTTCAGCTGTAAACTTTTGAAAGGACAACCATCACGTTTTGTTCAGCATTACGAACATTTCAGAGTTAGGAACAACCTCCCAAGGTGTTTGTATCTTTGAGGTTCTACTGTATGAAACCTCAACTATTTGAAGGGATTTGAATTAAAGGTTGAGGCTTTGGCCTCTCTCTAGTTAAAATTGAACTGCAAAGCTAAGGTGAAAATTGAGTTAAGACAAAAATGTGTTGGATGCTTGCAGTAACTAAGCTGTCACGGAGTAAGATATATCCACCATAGACGATATGGAGATGAAGAATGGTCTTGCAGCAGTTAAGCTACTGGAGATCTCAGTTCAGCTCCTGGCCCTGTTGTAAGCTTCCTATGTAACACTCTGCAAATAATGTATTCTGTATCTCAGTTCCCCACCTTTAAAATGGGGATAACAACACTTTCTTCCACACTTTTATCTTTCTTATCTATTTAGATTATAAGTTACTCATGCTACAAGCTCTTTAGGTGTACAGCCCCTAGCACAATGTGACTGTAACATCAGTGAGGAGTACTAAGTTTATACAAACAATAATAGTAAATATAATAAAATAATTAAAAAATTAAACTCTCTTTTGAGAACAATGGTATCATCATCTGTGAATTGCTCGGTTACATTCTGGGATAGTTTCAGCAAACCAGGAAGTATCAGCCATCTTGATATGGTCAGTCCTATGACCACTATGTACTCTGGAGTGCCTTTAGTAAAGCAAAAAGGTACTGACTAGCAGACATTCAGCACATTTTTCTGGGCTTCATTGGATTTCCATTTTAATTTTGCATTTCACCTTTAAAGAGGTTTATATATGCCATGTGATTAGAACTGTAGGGCAGCTCTTTCCCCAGTGATATTAGCGGTATTTTGTTAATGCCAGCTGTGCAGTCCTGCCTCTCTGTATAATGTTGTTCTCTTATTTGCTCATAACAAGATTAAAAAACAGGAATTAATAGTAATTTAACGTGGTATGAAAATGCTTAGAAGAAAATAGCATTTTACTTTCACTCAGTACCAACACTAGACATTTCTAGATTAACAGAATGTGAATATTCGGGGAACTTGGGATCTGAGAACATGAATACTGAGCAGGCAATTTGTTTCCAATATGACAGCTGTCTGCCAAAAAGATTAATAGACATCTGATGCTTAACACTGGAAACACATCAATTGTCAGCACATCACAACATTCCTAAAATAGTCTGTTCCTGATAGTTCTTTAGGATAAATACTACCATTCAGATAATTTCTGGATGATCATCTAATTACCTGTCTCAATCCACTGATTAATCAGTGTATCCAATTGTTATTCGGGCTCACTAAAAATAAAAGTCTCACTAGTAGTATAACCAAAACACATAAAAAACAAACAGTCTTTAGAATGGAGGATTTAAAAAAAAAAAAAAAAAAATGAACTCTGCCTATTCCAGGCATTTGTAAAGCACCAGTCACAGTAGTATATCTGGGTGGTGATGTGGGATGAATTTCCAAACAACTGATAAATGCAAATAGATATTATATACAAATAATTACTGTATGTCTTATACTTACCTATGCCTTTCATCCTGAAAGGATCCCAAAGAATTTACAAACTGTGTCTGAAATACTGTTTATAAAAAGGCATCACTTTATCCATCACTGAAATGCAACCATTTCAGACATCAAATGTGGCAATTGTTTTAACAGCAACAATGCTCAAGAGTGTAAGACAGGAAGTGAAGAAATCCTATAGTCAATTGAAACTTCAGGGAGATTTAAGGCAGACAGGATGTAATTAACAGAGTGGGACATCAAAGTTAACTCCTCTACACGTGGGAGGAATAATTGTCATCCGATATTACAACAACTGGCCAAGAGCTCAGTTTTAAATTCAATCTAATTTAAAAGATGCATCTTTCATCATCGGTGACTCCTAACCTATGTTGAGTCACAGCTAGGGTGACCAGATCACTGACAGGAAATATCAAGACGCAGGAGGGGCTAGGGGGGGATATCGGGACAGGCGGGGGGGGGGGGGAAAAAAAAAAAAAAAGCTGTTTTGCAGGTGCCGGCCGCACCGTGGCCGCTGCCCCTCCCCCCCCCAGTGCCCCTCAGCTGAGGAGCCAGGACGAGGGGGGAGGGGGGCGACCCGGCTCCTTACCTGGCCTGTGGCGGCCGGCGCGACATGCTGGCACGGGGCGGGGAGCCGGCCGGGGTCCCGTCCAAGCCGATAAACTTTACATGGCCACTCGTGCGGCCCCGAGCCGCTCTCCCCCGCAGCTGCTGGGGTCCGGAGCCCCCCCGTCTACCTCCTGGGGGAGCAGCCCCCTTGCCAGCCCCCCTTGCCCGCCCAGTGCCCCTACTCACCAGCTCCAGGAACTGGAAGCCGGCCACCACCGCTCCCTCCAGGCTTGCCCTGCCATTACAGCAGCAAGCCTGGGAGGGAGGAGGAATGCCACATGCATGGGAAAGAGGCGGGGCCAGGGTGGGGATTTGGGGAGGGAGCCAATGGGGGATGGAGGGGACGGAGTCGGGGGGGGGCAAGAGCCCTTCCGGGAGGGCAAAATTGCTTGTTTGTCCAGTGTCCCGACCGCACATCAGTCAGCACGCGGGCCAAACAAGCAAATATCGGGACAGTCCCGATAAAATCGGGACGTCTGGTCACCCTAGTCACAGCCTGAGCTCATCTCACAACAGTGTTCCTGAAGCTTGTCCCATTCCTTATGAGGTTTGGCTGAGTCCAAGGAAATAGGGAGAAGAACAGGATTTGCCCCAAAGTGCCTCAAAAGGAAACAGATTGCTCACAATCGAAGATCATTCAACAACTGGTACCCAAGGACTATAACATAGCATGCCTGTGTAGCTGGTACCTGAACATGTCACTCATTGTCAGAACCACAGCTAGTCAGATACAGGCAAGTTAAAAAACAGGCAGTTATAGATTTAATTTCTGAGGTTACCGGAAGGCAACCACAAGAGCTAACTCTACTGCTAGAGACAGCCAGGGCCGGCTTCAGGCACCAGCCAAGCAAGCTCGTGCTTGGGGCAGCAGATTCTACGGGGCAGCATTCTGCCCAATCCTAGGGTGGCACAGCCGCTTTTGTTTGTTTGTTTTGTTTTGTTTGCCGATCCGGCCGCCCTGTAGGGGGCGGCGGCACAGAAGAGGGGAGCGCCCTGCTGGGAGTGGGCTGCGCGCTCCGTCTGCCCCAGCCAGTGCCAGGTCTGCAGCAAGCCCGGCAGGGAAGCCTGCATCCTTCCCTCCCCGCCGACCACAGCGGCGTGGAGCCTTCCCGGCGGGCGGCGCGGCGGTCAGGGCTGTGTGGCGAGCGCCCCGCTGAAGCCCAGGTCGCCCTCCTTCTTTCTCTCCCCCCGCTAGCTGGGGCACATCTGCAGCACAGGGAGTACCTCTGCACCCTGGCTCCAGCCGCACCGCAGGTTTTTTGTTTTTTTTTTTTGCTTTGCCGTACTGGCTGCGCCGGGTTTTTTTTGTTTTTTTTTTGCTTGGGGCGGCAAAAAAGCCAGAGCCGGCCCTGGAGATAGTACAGCTGAAGAGGTGGTCAGTTTGGAAGAGCACAAGGAATGACCAAGTCAGTATGAATAAAGAAGGATCTACTGAATTATTACTACTTTAATAGATCAAGATACGGACAACATAGCCCTTTACATATGTAACAGTAGATATATCAGTCTAATCACATGCTACAAATCAAGGTTGTGTTTTCTATATAACACTTTTGTTTGAGTGTTGTATGTCTCCTAAGATTCAACTCCAGCATGTTGTTTCCGACATGAAAAAAACTTCATGTACTAAAGATGGCATGATACTAGTCACACAACATGCAAAGTTAAGTAACCTCAAACTCTATTCTCATAATGACATGACATGGTCAGCATAGCTTTCTCCCACACCTGAGCAGATATGTAGAAGATGACCTAAACTATGGGTTTGTCTACATACACAGTGACGCTGGTTTAACGTGGTGTTATTTTAAAGTGCTATGGTTAAACTGGTGCAAAATACTGCAGACGGTCTTATTTCATTTTAAACCAGACATATTTCTGTTTAGGTTAAGTGGAATAGGAACAAACTTAAACTAACCTGAAATAATCCAATCTTTAACAAAAATAAAGATATCCACACCGCCATTTGCACTGGTTTAGTTATACTGACAGAAGTTTGTGAGTAGACCAGATCTGATGTCGAGTCTCTTTCCAAGATAGCACTGGTTTAACTTTAAAATCATACCTGTTGCACGTTAATCAAATTTAGTTGAATTGGTGCAATTGTGTGTGTGGATACTTTTAAATAGATTTAAACTTATCTTATATCAGTTTAGCTTGCCTCTGTAAATTTGCAGGGAGACACTAAATTAAGAGAGCCAGCTTTAAACTGATATAAATGTGTCCACACGGTGATTTGCAAAGGTTTAACTTTCAATTGTGTTTAGACAAACCCTCAAGTCAACAGACCCCTAAGGTCTCTCAGACACGGCGACACACACACAGGAGGGTAGAGCTTGCAATGAATGACAGACACTGCTACAGATGTCTTTCAGACTGAAATGAGGAAAACAACAGTTTCTTGCTGAAGTCTGTCCTTTATTATTACAGACACTTGCAGATTCAATATCAGTAGTATACCTACATAAGAATGGCCATACTGGATCAGACCAAAGGTCCATCTAGCCCAGTATCCTGTCTTCCAACAGTGGCCAATGCCAGGTGCTCCAGAGGGAATGAACAGGTGACCATCAAGTGATCCATTCCCTGTTGCTCATGCCCAACTTCTGGCAACAGAGGCTACGGACACTACCCCTGCCCATCCTGTCTAATAGCCAGGGCCATCCTTAGGCATACGCACCATACGTGGCTGTGTAGGGCACCCAAAAATTTGGGGCACCAATGGGCTGCAGGGCCCCAGCCTGTTCCACTTGTGCTGTGCTCGGACTCCGCTGTCCCTAGCCGTAGGCAGGCTGGCCGGGGTTGCTTGTGTGCAGTTTGTACCCAGCGTCTTCCTTGCTGCACATGTGCAGAGTGAATCAGGACAACCAATCAGCACTGCTCACTCTCTTCAGCCTGCCCGCTGGCCTTCTCTCCACCCCCTGGGAGATCAACAAGGTAGGAGCTGGCGTGGGGCTGTGGGTGCCGGGAGGAAGCCATGCATGCTGGAGAGCAGAATCTCCTCTCAAAGCTGGGTGCGTGGGGGGCCCCCTGGCCAGAGCTTTCATCATCCCCCCATACAGATCAACACACAGGCTATCAGGGCATGTGCCCAGAGGGCCCCCCCCAGCCAATATGGGACTCCCAGAAAAATGGGCACCCAAGCAGACAGCCCAAGCCACAGGGTGGAAGAAGCCCTGAGCTCTCCTGGGTGCCCTGGTAGAAGCCACACTGCGGGGGGTAGATGAGGGAAGCCCCGAGCCTGGCAGAAGCCATGCTGGGCAGGCGGGTGGCGGAGGGAAGGGTGGCGCCAGGCACGAGGGAATTGGGAGTCTGCGGGGAAGGGTGGTGGCTGTGCCCCTTGACACACGGGTCAGCTGTGCTAGCTGGGGACCACCTTCAGTGGAGCCCCCACCTTCCTCTCCCCTGTCCCTCAATATCACCCCTCAGGTAACTTGTGTAGGGCTCCATAAATCCTAAGGACAGCCCTGCTAATAGCCATTGATGGACCTATCCTCCATGAATGTATCTAGTTCTTTTTTGAACCCCGTTATAGTTTTGGCCTTCACAACAACCTCTGGCAAAGAGTTCCACAGGTTGACTGCGGTGTGTGAAAAAATACTTACTTTTGTTTGTTTTAAACCTGCTGCCTATTAATTTCATTTGGTGACCCCTAGTTCTTGTGTTATGAGAAGGAGTAAATAACACTTCCTTATTTACTTTCTTCACACCAGTCACGATTTTATATACCTCTATCATATCTCCTCTTAGCCATCTCTTTTCCAAGTTGAAAAGTCCCAGTCTTATCAATCTCTCCTCATACTGAAGCCATTCGTACCCCCATCATTTTTGTTTCCCTTTTCTGAACCTTTTCAAATAAAACTTTTTTGAGATGGGGCAACCACATCTGCATGCACTATTCAAGATGTGGGCGTACCATGGATTTATATAAAGGCAATATATATTTTCTGTCTTATCTATCCCTTTCTTCATGATTCCCAATATTCTGTTCACTTTTTTGACTGCCACTGCACATTGAGTGGATGTTTTCCCAGAACTATCCACAATGACTCCAAGATCTCTCTCTTGAGTGGTAACAGCTAATTTAGACCCCATCATTTTATATGTATAATTGGGATTATGTTTTCCAATGTGCATTACTTTGCATTTATCAACATTGAATTTCATCTGCCATTTTGTTGCCCAGTCACCCAGTTTTGAGAGATCTTTGTGTAGCTCTTTGCAGTCTGCCTGGGACTTAACTATCTTGAGTAGTTTTGTATCATTTGCAAATTTTGCCACCTCACTGTTTACACTCCCTTTTCCAGATCATTTATGAATACGTTGAATAGGACTGGTCCCAGTACAGACCCGTGGGGGACACCACTATTTACCTCTCTCCATTCTGAAAACCTAGGATACAGATAATTGCTAGAGGCAGATTTTCTACCAGTGTGACACAATACCACACACAATTAGGGATTCTGCTCCATCAGGTGCACCATTCTTAGTTCGTGTCTGGAACTAAAGAACTAACATCTGATAACACTAAGGGCTGGTGTACACTGGACCTAAGCTGGTGCTATGCGGACAGGAGAGAGCATCTCCCTCTGACATCAGCTCGTGTGCTGCCTTTGGCATGCATGCTATAGGTTGCCTACCCCTGGATTAGACCCATTAGACTCACTTTCTAGCCCTGGGTACTCAGAGTCCACAGATTAAAAAAAATAATGATTTCAGAATTTGAGTTAAATAGACAAGTTTTTCATAGTCAGATCACATGATAACTATCTACTGTTCCTGGTGCACTTTTCCCAATTTGGCACCATTCACTGATTCTTTAATGAAGGGATTGTGATGCTCGAGTTCATTTCACCTGCCTTCCTTGATAAATATTCACATAACTGGTAAATAAAGGTCCTGAACATGTGTGTAATGACCTTTGATTTAAAAGAATTAGGTAGCATGTCATTTTCAGTTATGAAATCAGAAAAGTGTTCAAGCATTTGAAAAGAAATCATATTTTCAGTACTAGAAGCAGTGGAAAAGTGTACAAATAAATGCCTGATTCTTATTTTAGCAAAATATCCGTGTCTCTTCCTTGCATGAATAAGCTTAATGAATTTAATCATTCAAATACCATGTATCTAAGAAATAGGCCAGGAGAGCAAGCCATCTGGCATCTGAAAAATATTGTGACAAATCTGACACTCATTCCAGATATTTATGAATTGCTTCCTCCAACTCAAACAAACAGATTAAAGGCCACCTGCAAAGGAAAAAGCCATTTCCTCTGCAGTACAGTAGATGCTTGTTCACTGCACCCACCTTATCAAATAGCAAGAACAGTCTAGCATTAAAGAGTCTATCTGCAATGAAGTCTACAACCCAGGTCTCCTGTCTGTTGGAGTCAAAAACCACTATGTTGTACTAACACCAGGAAATCAGGAGCAGACCCCACTGGCTGAGGAGGAGCAGCCACCTGTCCCCAAGGCTGGGAGGCTCAGGGCCACTGCACCCAAGTGGAGGTGGTGCAGGGTGCTAGTGGTCAGGGACTCTTTGCAGGGAGGGGGGAGGAGGCATCCACCTGCTGACCTGACATGATGTCCAGGGAAGTGTGTTGCCTGCCTGGAGCCTACATTTGAGACATTATAGAAAGGTTGCCAAGGCTCATCTGTCCCTCAGACAACTACCCCATGCTGCTCATCCGTGTGGCCCTAATGATACTGCTAGATATGACCCTGAACAGATCAGCAGGGACTACAGGGCACTGGGAGAAATAGTGAAGAGGTTGGGGACACAGGTTGTGTTCTTGTCTATCATCCCAGTTGAAGATAAGGGCCCAGACGGGGGGACACATCCTAGAGATGAATGCATGGCTGTGCAGATGGTGTCAATGGAAGGACTTCGGTTTCCTCATGCATGGGATGCTGTTCTGAGAAAGAAGGGGAAGAGTAACTTTGTGCACTGACTCACCAGTCTACTGGGGAGGCTTTAAACTACAGTCAAAGGGGAAAAGTGACAAAAAGCTACAGATAAGAATAAAAAATGGTGATTCTAACAGAGGGCTAGATGCTGGGGGGAATGAGGAACATGGAAATTACAACAGGGGCACAGGCAGGGCCGGCTCCAGGCACCAGCTGAGCAAGCTCGTGCTTGGGGTGACAGATTCCAAGGGGCGGCATTCCATCTAATCCTTTTTTTTTTTTTTTTTTTGGCGCTTCACCGCTTTGGCCGCCCCTGCAGGTTTTTTCTTTTTGGTTTGCTGCTCCCGCCGCCCTGTAGGGGGCGGAGGACAGGAGCGCCCTGCAGCAAGCCCGGCAGGGCAGCCCGCATCCTTCCCTGCCTGCCCACTGGAGCGGCGCAGAACCCTCCCGGCAGGTGGCGCAGCGGGAGGGGCCGCGTGGCAAGCACCTCGCTTAAGGAAGCCCTGGCCGCCCCCCTTCTCTCTCTCCCTCCCAGCTAGCCGGGGTGCGCACTCTGCTGCCCAGGGTCTGCAGGGCCGGGAGTCCCCCTGCACCCACGCTCCCGCTGCCCCGCAGGTATTTTTTTTTTTTTTATTTTTTATTTTTTCTTTCCTTTGCCGCTCCAGCCGGCCGGCCAGTTTGTTTCCCCCCCTCCCTTTGCCGCTCCGGACGGGGGCAGGTTTGTTTTCCTCCCCCCCCCCCCCCCCTTTGCTGCTCCGGCCGGCCGGGTGTTTTTTGCTTGGGGCAGCAAAAAAGCCAGAGCCGGCCCTGGGCACAGGAGTAGCAAGAGGGAAATCAGTGAGGGGAATCTGCTCAACATCTTAGATGTCTATCTATACACAAATGCAAGGAGTATGGGGAATAAACAGGAAGAACTGGAAGTATTAGTACATAAGCTAAATTATGACTTAATTGGCATCACAGACTGACTTAGTAGGATGAATCTCATGACAAATATTGGTAGAGAGGGGTATGACACTGCACCCCATAGTCTTCATAGTGATATTATGATATAATTATGGCATAATTATGATGCACTTTGCACAAGACAGGGCATATAAGATGTCATTGGGGATGCTATGATTTGCTGAATATGATTATCTTATTTGTATGCGTGAGTCATTTTTGTATCTGAAGTTATAAATATTGACTATGGATCTGTATTTCAAATGGGCTTACTCTGGAAAAACACCCACAGCCAGCCTTTTAGGTCCAACAATGAAGAAGCCAGACAGGGCTGATGGCCCATCAGCAAAGACAGTGGCCTGTGGAATAGCTTAACCTTCCTGTGAACGTTTTGGCTAGCTGTAAGCAATGCCTACTATGACACTGCAAGGCCATGTGATCAGGCCACATGACTCTGGACTCCATTTTGGGATGTCTGTATTTTTCCCACACACTGGTCTGGGAACTGGTTTTGGAACAAAGGGTTACAGCCATATGCTAAAGCTATATAAGGCAGGGAGTGACATCATTAGTTGTTCTTCACTCCCCACACAAGACGACTCCTGGAAACACCTGAGGAACAGAGACTGAACTGGGAGAAGTGCTGGACCCCGGCTAAAGGGATTTCTAGGCTGTGTATGAAAACCTGGGGATCCCAAGCTGCAAAGCAAATGCAGCTTGTCCCTTAATAATCTGCAAGCCTGCTTGTGCCATCTCTCAGGGTGAGAAACTGCTAATTCATATCCCATCTATCTAGCATGTTAAGATTAATTTGAGTTTTTGTTTATTTGCTAGGTAATCTGCTTTGATCTGTTTGCTATCCCTAATAATCACTTAAAATCTATCTTTTGTAGTTAATAAACTTGTTTTGTGTTTTAATTTAAACCCAGTGTGCCTTTAAGTGAAGTGTCTAGGGAAAAATCTCAGTTTGGTTTAACAGAGGCTTGTGGCATTTCGTCTCCACATTGGGGGGGGGAGGGAGGTGCGCAAATGGGATAATAAATTCATACTGGTTGGCATTTGGACCAGAGCAGAACGGTACAGCTCTGGGGTCCTAGGCTGGGAAGCTAGTAGTTATTTTGGCTGTAGCCTTTGTATTGTTGGTTTATGCAGTGGCTATTCAAAAAGCCTGGATGTAACTGCAGCTGGGTGCATCCCTACCTATGTGAATGCTGGAGGAAGTGTAGAACTGGGAGCAGGTCTGTAGCTTGTCACAGCAGCACAGTGTGAGAGGGAGCCCAGGCTGGTGGATCAGAGGGCTCAGTAGTACCCCAGTTCCAGGTGGCACCCCTGGTGGAACCCATCACAAAGGGTATAGCTTGTTCAGAAAGGACAAGCAGGGAAAAAGGGAGTGCATGTTGCACTATATACCAAGAATATATACACTTGTTCTGAAGTCCAGAAGGTGGTGAGAGGCAGACCAATTGAAAGGCTCTAGGTAAAAATAAAAGAGGGAAAAACAAGGGTGATGTCATGATAGGGGTCTACTTTAGACCACCAAATCAGGAAGAGGAGGTGGATGAGACATTTCTAGAACAAATAACAGAAATGACCAAAACACAAGTCCTGGTAGTAATGGGGAACTTTAACTACCCAGACATCTGTTGGAAAAGTAATATGGCAAAATATGAAATGTCCAATAAGTTCCTGGAATATATTGGGGACAAATTATGGTTTCAAAAAGTGGAGGAAGTAACCAGGGGGACAGCCATAGTAGACTTGATTCTGACCAACAGGGAAGAATTAGTTGTGAATATGAAGGTTGAAGACAATTTGAGTAAAATTTGGGATAGATTTCATGATTGTAAATAAAGGAAGGCGTGAAAGCAGTAGAATAAGGAAAATGGAAAAAAAAAGACTTCAGAAATTTCAGAAAACTTTTAGGTAAGGTCCCATGGGAGAAAAAACTAAGGGATAGAGGAGTTCAGGAGCACTCTCATTTTCTCCAAGAGATAATATTAGACACACAACTGTAAATTATCCTGATGGGAAGGAAAGATAGGAAGATTAGTAAGAGGCCAATCTAGCTCCATCAGACCTGACAATCAAAAAGGAATGCTACAAAAAGTGGAAACTTCAACAAACAACTAGGGGAAGCATAAAAGAATAGTACAAGCATATAGGGACAAAATAAAAAAGGCTAAAGGACAATATGAGTTATACCTAGCAAGAGACACAAAAACAATAAAAAGATATTCTTTAAATATATTAGGAGCAAGAGAAAAATGAAGGAAAGTGTAGTGGGAAGGTGCGATAATAATGGATGACAACAAGAATGCTGAGGTGTTTAATGCCGATTTTGCTTCAGTCTTCACTAAAAAGATTAATGGTGACCAGATAGTTAACATGGGGGCAGGAACACAAAACAAATAGGGGAAGAACATGTTAAAGAATAGTTATATCATTTAGATGTATTCAAGTTGGCAAGGTCTGATTAAATTCATTCTAGGGGGAACTCATGGAGGATGGGTGAGGTCCCAGAGAACTGGAGAATGGCAAACATAGTACCTACCTTTAAAAAGGGGAACACAGCGAACATCGGAATTATAGACCAATCAGCTTAGCTTCTATACCTGGGAAGATACTGGAACAAATTATTAAACAATGAACTTGTAAGCACCCAGAGAATGCCACCATATATCTGTTTTGTCTACATGTAATCTCTAACAACTTCATCAGACCTTCTTCTGAATCAGCCAATAGCACTGTTAGTTGCATAGCAAATGTAATTCATCCAATTTACATTCCTCTTAATTCCTTCTTGTTTCTTCAATTAAATTAATCAAACACTTGCTATAAATGTTAAATAAAGTCAAGAACATAAGAACGGCCATACTTGGTCAGACCAAAAGCCCATCTAGCCCAGTATCCTCTCTTCCGACAGTGGCCAATGCCAGGTGCCCCAGAGGGAATGAACAGAACAGGTAATCATCAAATGATCCATCCTTTGTTGCCCATTCCCAGCTTCTGGCAAACAGAGGCTAGGGACACCATCCCTGCACATCCTGGCATTGATGGACCTATCCTCCATGAATTCATCTAGTTCTTTTTTGAACCCTGTTATAGTCTTGGCCTTCACATACTCTGGCAAGGAGTTCCACAGGTTGACTGTGCGTTGTGTGAAAAAATACTTTCTTTTGTTTGTTTTAAACCTGCTGCCTATTAATTTCATGTGGTGGCCCCTAGTTCTTCTCTTATGAGAAGGAGTAAATAACACTTCCTTATTAACTTTCTCCACACCAGTCATGATTTTATAGACCTCTATCATATCCTCCCCTTAGTTGTCTCTTTTCCAAGTTGAAAAGTCAGTGTCTTATTAATCTCTGCTCATACTGAAGCCATTCCATACCCCTAATCATTTTTGTTTCCCTTTTCTGAATCTTTTCCAAGTCCACTATATCTTTTTTTTGAGATGGGGCGACCATATCTGCAGGCAGTATTCAAGATGTGGGCATACCATGGATTTATAGAGAGGGAATGTGATATTTTCTGTCTTATTGTCTATCCCTTTCTTAATAATTCCCAACATTCTGTTCGCTCTTTTGACTGCCGCTGCACACTGAGTGGATGTTTTCAGAGAACTAGCCACAATGACTCCAAGATCTCTTTCTTGAGTGGTAACAGCTAATTTAGACCCCATCATTTTATATGTACAGTTGGGATTATGTTTTCCAATGTGCATTACTTTGCATTTATCAACATTGAATTTCATCTGCCATTTTGTTGCCCAGTCACCCAGTTTTGAGAGATCTTTTTGTAGCTCTTCATAGTCTGCCTGGGACTTTACTATCTTGAGTAATTTTGTATCATCTGCAAATTTTGCCACCTCACTGTTTACCCCTTTTTGCAGATCATTTATGAATATGTTGAATAGTACTGGTCCCGGTACAGACCCATGGGGGACACCACTATTTACCTTTCTTTAGGGTGACCAGATTGCAAGTGTGAAAAATCGGGACGGGAATGGGGGGGTAATAGGCATCTATATTTGACAAAGCCCTGCATATCGGGACTGTCCCTATAAAATCGGGACATCTGGTCACCCTACCTCTCTTCATTCGGAAAACTAACGATTTATTCCTACCTTTTGTTTCCTATATTTTAACCAGTTACCAATCCATGAGAGAACCTTCCCTCCTATCTAGGGTGACAAGATGTCCCGATTTTATAGGGCTTTTTCTTATATAGGCTCCTATTACCCCCCACCCCCTGTCCTGATTAAGAGCCTTTGGTGAGGGACCTTGTCAAATGCTTTCTGAAAATCTAAATATACTATGTCCACTGGATCCCCCTTATCCACATGCTTGTTGACCCCCTCAAAGAATTCTAGTCGATTTGTGAGACATGATTTCCCTTTACAAAAACCATGTTGATTATTCCCCAACAAATTATGTTCATCTATGTGTCTGACAATTTTGTTCTTTACTATAGTTTTAACCAGTTTGCCTGGTACTGAAGTCAGGCTTACCAGCCTGTAATTGCCAGGATCGCCTCTGGAGCCCTTTTTAAAAATTGGCATCACATTAGCTATCCTCCATTCGTTTGGGACAAAAGCTGATTTAAATGTTATACAACCTTATCTGATCCTTTTCTTGATCTCTATTACATTTTCATTTTCACCTTCCATTATAAACCCCTTCTGATTCCAGTATAAACGTTTAATTACTCAGTGTTCGTATCCATCAGTCCCTACATATCTTAATATACTGAGAAATTTGTAGAGGTAAATTCTGTCAAATGCTTTTTGGAAGTCAAAAAAACACAACTATACCATTTTCCCCATGTCAATTGATCTTTCTAAAAGGAGTTTCATGTTCAGAATGAAATTTATCATTCCCTTTTGACCTTTGAAACCATATTGTTGGTTGTGTATTTCCTTATCAATCTTCCCTTGTATTTGCTCTTGAACAACTTGCAAAAGCATCAGAGTCTACGTCTACAGGAATAAATGACTAACAGCACAGCTGCAGCTGGCCTGGGCGAACTGACTCAGGCTGGCAGGGCTCAGGCTGAGACACTAAAAATCGCTGTGTAGACATTTGGGCTTGGGCTGGACTCCTCCCAGGGTCCCAGAGCTCAGGCTTCAGCCCAAACCCGAATGTCTACACAGTCATTTTTTATCCTCGGAGCCCAAGCCCCACCAGCCAGCAGCTGATCCAGGACAACCATAGGTTGTTTATCCCTGTGTAGACATAGCCTTAGAAGCATGCAACATTAAGCTGATTGTAAAAACAACAAAACAATCCATAGCATTCTTCTTTTGGGGGATTTGCATACACAGTGAGGTTGTAAAATCTTCTGGCAATTCTCCTATCTCAAACATAGATTCAAGGAC
>NW_020698380.1:3992356-4035480 GCF_002925995.2 Terrapene triunguis
GACAATGTATTAGATATTCAATTCAATGATTCCATAGAGTTTAAAATCATCAAGTTTTGGTGTAGACCCGTTTATAAGCCGACCCCCGCTCTTTGATGCGTCACTTTTTTACCAAAAATATTCGGCTTATGAACGAGTATATACAGTACCTTCCTACGCAAGAGGTCGAGTTGCAATCAGCCAGAGTAAGGGTGGTAGAATCAGGCCCCAAATGTGCACACTGCTAACGAACGTAATGGCATGAAACAGAACGTCAGGCACACTGTAAGTATACTATGGGCATTATCTTGTTTCTAGTGAAGTCAGTGGCAAAGCTCTCATTGAATCACTGGGAGCAGGTCCATGCCCTATGTATTTGCAGAAAATTTCTTTACAAAATTACTGCATTTGGAGGGGACTTGTTCCCTCAAAGATTCATCATACACCTGTGTAGGATACGTATAAAATTAAAGAATTAAAGTTAGCTTAACTCTGGTTAAGGAAATATATATGTGTGGTAAAGAAAGGCCCTGACTAGCAAGTAGAAGGAAGGCCTTGAAATAATGAGTGATAAGGCCAGAAGGAACAAAATAGGAAGGATGCCTGGTTCAAAGAATAACTAATGAAATAAGGCAAAATTTCTAACGTGAAGGCCTCTGACTGACTGGGGTGACTGCAAATGGTTTTCAATAAGACAAACAGAATCTCTCTTAAGAGGAGCCAACATGGACCTTCCAACCCCACATTCCAGTGTTATCTCCTATGGGAAGCCAGGTGCAATGAAGGGGAGGAGGAAAGGCCTTGGGAAGAAAGGAGGTTGTAAATCTTATCAGGAGTAAGACTGAAAATAAGGGTGAACTATCTCAAATTGTTTTTGAGCTAAAGTCAGTAATTGGCAGTGACATCACTTGTTTCTTAAAGGGTATAATAAGTGAACTCTTAAAGCATTCATTGCTAATACCTGCCTGACCATGTTGGACCTGACCAATATGGGTCTAAGCATCCCTGGGTTTAGCCCATTTGTAGGTATCTTGATCAAATGCTTAAATGTTTTGTTACTGTTCGGATGTATTTAAGCTTTTTAGGCATGTTTAGAGCAATTGTGTAAATACTATTTGGCCTTTGGATTTAAGAAAGAAAAGGAATTTATGTTTACATTAGTGTTTGGTTGTTTCCCATATCAGTATTAATTTCAGTTATTACTAATTCCAACACTCTGCCTCCTCTCTTTAAATTAAAATAGTTCAGGAAAAAGAGGACTTGAGGCCACTGATTTCCCCTGCCTCCCCTCCAGGGAGCTATTTCTTTCTCCTCCTCTCTGATAGACCTTGTTGGAAACCAGGAAAAAGTTATCAAAACATTTCCCTATTTTTCATTAGAAAAAAAGATGTGGATGGAAATTTTCTGACTAGCTCTGCTTAACATTTCAGTCCTGCAAAATTAACGAAAGCCACAAGAGGATAAAATGGTAAACAACAACATTCATGTCTCAGCATAATTTCCTTTACTAGTGTCATAAGCTTAAAGAGACTTTTATTTCCCATCTTTCATCACAAACCAGTCTAAGTATTTTTAAGTTTTTTATGTCCACACTAATGCAAACGCTGCACAGTTACTCAGCGAGTTACAGTACTGGCTTTTCACATCTAGACCAAAATCTGCTCACAGATATAGGTGCACAACACTGATTGAAATCAGCTAGAGTTGCAGTTGTGAGCAGTCTTTGGCTCCTCTGACATGTCACTAAGGGCTTGTCTATACTTACGCGGTAGTTCGACGGCTGGCAATCGAACTTCCGGGTTCGATTTATCGCGTCTGGTCTGGACGCGATAAATCGATCCCGGAAGTGCTCGCCGTCGACTGCGGTACTCCAGCTCGGCGAGAGGAGTACCGCGGAGTCGACGGGGGAGCCTGCCTGCCGCGTGTGGACCGCGTCTGAACCGCGGTAAGTTCGAACTAAGGTATGTCGACTTCAGCTACGTTATTCACGTAGCTGAAGTTGCGTACCTTAGTTCGAATTGGGGGGTTAGTGTAGACCAAGCCTTAGTTTGATGTTTTTATGCTAAAGTCTAGAATACATTTGTCTCCATTAAAAATTCACCATTTTTTCACGATTGGCAGCCTATGTCCAAGTGACGCACTGGACTTGAGTAGCAGGGTTAGAATTTTCTTGGTCAGAATTTAGGCACATTGACAGATCTATGCATATTATCCTTTTCTCTAGTGCTTACATCTCAGCTGTCTATCATTTAAATGTTGTATAACAGGGATAGGCAACCTATGGCACACGTGCCAAAGGCAGCACGCAAGCTGATTTTCAGAGGCACTCACACTGCCTGGGTACTGGCCACCGGTCCGGAGGGCTCTGCATTTTAATTTAATTTTAAATGAAGCTTCTTAAACAAATGCTGGGCTAAGAGCACTTTTTCATTCCCTCTTTATTGTAACACGAGAGTGTTATTTTCCAATGGATCAAAAGTGTATTTTCATGGGTAACAAAAGCATTCAAAGGGACTGATGCAAGATTGCTCTGGGAGACAGCCAAGTCAGTGACCAGAGATAATGTAATTTCATTAGTTGTAGTTAAGAAACATATAGTGTTGGCACAGCATAGGGACTTTCAGATCTACTTAGAAAATTTCAACAAAGCTCTTAAAGTACTCTGAAGAAAATTGTCATCAAGGGGGGCAGGAGATTCCATTATGTTAGCAAATACCCAAAGGAAATCTATTCAGTGAAATGAAAACAATTTGTTCTTCGTACCAAATAGAAGTGTTTCCAAGTTTACACAGGGTATAAGACACAGGTTTGCTGCGGATTCTGTAAAGATGATCACTAGATTTTTGAAATGAGCCCCTCAGTTAATTCTCCTATTTTAAAGCATTAAAGTTTGAGTCGCAGATAAGAACATAGGACTTGTGATATAGGAAGAGCCCAGTGATTCATAGTCTGGCATCCATCCTCTGTTGGGAACAGGAAGTTCCAGAAAAGCAGTCACCCACTGTATTTCCTCATCATGAAACCTGATCATCTTTCTCCAGTTCTGCCAATCATACTGCACAGTGTGCCTAGGTCTGCAATTTTTGACATCTCAAGAGAAAACTGAATTTCTTTGAAAAAAATGGGATGAATTGGTGATTTGGAATCTCTCCATTAAAGAAGATTCTGTTAGACAACATTTATTAGGAGAAAATAAAAATTCACTTTTGACCTAACTGTTCTTTAAAGGTGAGGACAATTCCAATTAGATTGCAGGGAGGTGGGGGGAATGGTTGGAGTATTATACTGCATGTAGTCAAATCCTATCACAACTAATCCTGTTTTTTAAAACAATTCTTTCAGACTGAGGATTCCAGCTAGATTTTCACAGATGGTGTTGTGATAGCACCTAGAGGCCCCAATCAGGAACCAGGGCTCCATTGTGCTAGGCATTGTATCCACAAATAACAAAGATAGTCCCTGCCCCAAAGAGCTTATAGTCTTCAAATAAATATAAGGGGGTTGGGGGCCTTCTTGAAGGCTGTGCTCAACAAATAAAAGAAAAATGCTTCTAACAGCCAGCATCATCCCCTCAGCCTCATCAGGTCTAGCTAACCCAAACCATTCAAATACTGAGAGCAAGTGACAACAGCTGATGTGTCCTTTACTCCCTGCTCATGGAACCATTCTTCCCAACTGAGCCCAGCTACATCGTCCTTTGTATATTCTCTGCTCTGGGAATGTTAACCCTTTTCTTGCCAATCATGGGGTGGCTTCCATTCACCCCATCACAGGAACCCAGAAGTACAGTGAATTTTCCTGAAGTCCTTGCATGTATTTCAAAGGATAAAACCACTCTGTTTAGGAGCCAGTTCTGCTGTGATAATGATTGCTGTGTTGCATAGTTTAGTATTTGATAGACCTATCACCATCTGTTCCAACTTTAAACAAAATCGGAGATGAGAAAATTGGCAGCTGCATCATTAAAGAAGCAATATGTGGAGGAATTATGTGAGCGTGTCCATGCAATACATGCTTGTGATGTGATTTCCAGGCCAAGCTTCTCATGGCACTTTGTTAGTGCAGTTTCACAGAGTTTGTCATTGCTATGTTCTGTATACAGCACAGCATGGATCCATCATATTTTCTGATGTTTTAGTGAAAAATAAGTGGGGCAAAGGAGAGAGAAAAGATCTCTGCTGATATAGTGAACTCCCTGCAATAACGATTTCTTCATGACAAATAGGAATTCACAACAAGATCTTTTCATGGTACTGGTGACATGGTAAAGTTAAATGTGCAGTGGAGAACATTTGTATTTTCTTGGGCTGAAGAATGGATTGAATTGGGGCTGGGTTTTGCTCAATAAAGCTCTGCCATTTCAAACAGGGCATATGCCTGCCAGCAAAACTGCATGCAGAGGCTGTGACACTGCTCTAATGGAGGGCAGCCCAGTAAGCAGTAAATTAAACTTGCAGTAAAGTCACAGGCAAGACTAGAATCCTTATCTGCTTCTTTTCTAGGTGTTCTGCCAGTGAGTTAAAGTAGCAATTCTACTATCTCCAGCATCCCTAATGCAGAAACTCTGGTCATGCAGCTAGCTATTGCATGGATGAGAAATTTACTTGTGCATAACAAGTTGAAATGATGTCTTAGAATATGTTTTAGTGAAAGATTTCGAACACAGTAAAAATACCCCAAATATACACACACAATATGTATGATTATATAAATGTCAAAGTAGTACAGTGAGGAAGGATAAGATTCTGACCGGATTCTGCACGGACGCTGGTTTTACACCTAACTCCAATGACATCAGCAGAGCTACTGACACCAGTTTAAATCAAAAGTAACCTATGTGAAAGTTAACGGAGTTAGATCCAGGTAAAACTAGTGTAAGTGAGAACAGAACCAGGCCCCACCGTATTCTGTAACATCACGTATTCTGTATGGACCAGACATTAGCTAAAATGAGCTCAGAATCAGGCCTAGGTCTCAACCTTAGGAACCATGACTGTATGGTATTTATTGAAACAACTATTGTATCCTGGAAATTCATTCTTCTAAAGATCTCATTCATGGAATACACTGGTCTCTTAACAAGATATTGTGAACAGGATGAGTGTCTACCCCATCCTCATCCTGACCCAGATTCTCAGCTGGTGTAAATTGGCATAACTCCACTGGCATCAACAGAGTGACACCAATTTTCACCAGCTAAGAATATGGCCCTTTGTGTCCAAATATACTCACTCCCTGGGGTATGGGGGTTTTTTAGTAACGCAAACGACGACAGCTGAATCTCTGAACTTCGCCATCCCAAGGGTTTCCCTATAGGATCTTTTCTTTCCTAGCTCCTTAGTTCCATCTCCTTTTCCACCTCCCTTGGATCTTATTTGGAGTTAACGAGCCACACTGCCATAGTGAGTCAAGAGGTCCTCAGCAGATTCTGTCACCAGCTGACAGAGCAGGTCAACAGAAGAGCCCTGACACCGTGGTACGTATGTATGTATGTATGTGGAGATTATAGAAGCTGTATGATTATTTGTTGATACCGCCAGCCCACATTAAGGACCTAGCCAAAGACTGATCTGGGTAGTACTTGATCTGCAAGGAGACCGAATCTTTTGGATTTGCCATGATGATGATGACGACGATGACGACGACTATTTATTGAGAGCTATCAGTGTGCTCAGTCCAATGCAAACCTAGAGGAAGATATGGTTTCTCTCCCTCTCAAGAAGGTCAAAATCAGATGCAGACTACACAATTCAGACACATACAAAACCCAGGCTGAAGGTAGAGACTCAAATTGGTGTAGATTTAAAAAATATATATATATTTTAGGAAGATTATAGAAAAACTCCACAATGTTCATCTTTCTGAGGGAAGTCCAGGAGAACTGTGCGTATATAAACCACCATCTGGCTTCATTTTTTGGAGGAGGACGTAGAGGGGCTCAAAGAGTTGTTGGAATCATAGGGAAATAGCAGAGAAACTATTTCAATTGAAATATAAGAGAAGTCCAGATCTGAAGAAGAGCTCTGTGTAGCTCGAAAGCTTCTCTCTCTTGCCAACAGAAGTTGGTCAAATATAAGATATTACCTCACCCACCTTGTCTCTCTAAGAGAACTCATGTCAGAAACCTTGTAGGTTGAGTCCATGCATTAGATACCTACAAATGAGGAAAACATAAGTTAAGCTAATGTAGCAACTAGGAAGAGTGGTAAGAAGAACAGAGGCATAAAGCCTTTCCACACAGTCACCCACAAATTCAATGAGTATTATTTCTTTGAGTTGACAGAACAGACTGAGAACTAGCTGGTACAACAGCCAGAAACTGACTAGTGAGTACTAAAAGGGAAAGTGTGGGTGGGGGGAGAGAGAGAAGTACTTACTAATTAAACTCCAGTGACTAGCCTAGCCCAACAAATCTGTGACCCAGATAAAGAGAACAGGATTGACCCTGGATGACAGGATCTGAAGTATGACAAAACAGATGATGAATATCCTTGAAAACATGGGCATACTCTTACAATTTATAGCGTATGTGGGAAGAAACAACGTGAATAAAGAGAAATCTGTTAAGATCAAGGATGTTTTCAGGGACCTGGAAAGAGAAACAAAGACTAGGATGCTCATGTAATCTCATATATCCTTTTCTGTGCCTAGCATTCTTCCCTCTTAAAGAAGGTCAGATTGAGCCTATGAATTCTGACTGGAAGGGGTGCAAAGAGGCTCTCGCTTTGTGTGCTGGGAATCAGTGGGGCTCTGCTAGAGTCTCTCCTCCCACCTCTGAAATCCAGACCAAGATATTGCAGACAGTTAGTAAACTGTGAAGCTCTGTCCTCCGTGCTGTGGAATGCCTAAAGGAGTTCCAGCAGAGCAGCAGTTGTGTGAAGAGTCCCTGGCAGCATATGGCTTTTGCAAGAAGTCATGGGGAGCTAGATGTGTGTGCGTAAGACAGCAGTGCAGCAGCAAGGAATCTCAGTTCAGATCCCAGGAAATGTGCTGGTTTAGGCACCTGAACTGCTAACTATTTCTGCTTCAATGGGACAAGACTGGTCTGCACAATGGAAGAGCAAAGAGTCTAGTTCTCTCATAGAATAGCTCTAGCAAGGAGAATGAGGGCTCTGAGAAAAAAAAAAAAGATACACAATACTGGAAATCAACCAACACATATGACAATGTGAAAACACTCCTGAAATTATGAGTCTGGATTAGATAGTCTCCAGTGAAGCAAAAGGAATGTTGGTACCAGTGTGCTGGTCTGAAAATTAATTCATCAGACTTTCAAATGCACAGGAGAGGGGGAAAAAGATTTTTATCCTAACTCAAATACATGCTTGCGTCTAGCATACACAGTAAAGCTGAAGATGGAGTTATTCTGAAAGAGAAGATGAAGAATGGGAGGAACATTTAATGTACAAAACCAAGGAGTGTGGAAACGAAGCAAAGAGAACAAGATATGATAGTAATGATGGAGTTTACAACCAAGTGGGCATAACTGAAAGCTAGTGGGATGATTCCATGTGTGTGAATGAATATACAACTCTACCCCAATATAACGCTGTCCTCGGGAGCCAAAAAAATCTTACCGCGTTATAGGTGAAACCACGTTATATTGAACTTGCTTTGATCCACCAGAGTGCGCAGCCCCGCCCCCCCTCAGCGCTGCTTTACTGCGTTATATCCGAATTCGTGTTATATCGGGTCGCGTTATATCGGGGTAGAGGTGTACGTGCATGCTATTTATATAGGAGAGGTAGAAATACTTCAGTGCATTTGAAATCTGTATGTACAGAACAGCCACTTCAGATGACATGCATCCTAGGACAATACAGGGATTAGCAAAGGAACTTAATGTACCACTGACAGTCACTTCTGAAGACAGAAAGTGGTAATGTGTGGCACAAAGAAGAAATCAAAGGATATTTTATTAGAGCACACAAGCAGCAGTGAGGATTTCAGAAGTGCCACACTGCGAGGAGATGAAACGATGTGCTTGTTTGCTGCGAAAGCCAGAGCTCTCACTTCTCAGTGAGCATGCTGAAGTAGTTTTAAAAGGAGCCTTGATTAGAAGAGTGGAAGTTGTCAACAGACCCAGCAGTAGTTTGAGAGTGGGCTAAGCACAATCCGGGATGGGCTGGGAGACATGTGGACCTGAAAATAGATATTACTTTTCTAAAGATCAGCAGGAACATAGAATATGTTTTGTCTATTTCCCTTTTTAATCTCTGGAAATATATAATTTCATAACATAGGGTCAGGACACATTCGCCCACATTGTTGTGTTTCTATAATTACTACCTCTCAAGTACTCAAGGTAAGAACTGCTCTTCAGGACACAGAATGATGTCCTTTTAATTTTTAGTGTGCTGGATTTGTCACACAAGAGGAGGATGTCACTTTAATCAGAATATAATTTGCCAGCCATTGGAACATGGGAAAGCAGGGCTGCAAACAATCAGCACAAGAAGATGAAATATTGTCAGAGAAACTGAGTGAGCACGTTGCTCAAAGAGCAAATGTGAAGTCCCCAAGGTAACCTGTACTCAACTCTTAGCTGGATGACTCATCCTGCTTCGCACACTTTACCTCTGTTCACCCCAATGAGTGGGCAGCTTCATTAAGTGACAGATTATTCCTTTCTGTTGCCTTAAATTAAGGCTAAAAATCTCTCTCTCTCTCTCTCTCTCACACACAGACACACACACCCCTACCTAGTTTCAGGAAGTACAAGGTTTCCATCACCCCTATATCTTTTTTGGGGTACACAAATATATTTGTAAAAACTGCAGATGGTACCAAGATGCAAGATTCAGATCCAGACTTTAAGTTCTCCAGAATTTGGGGATGTTCAGAACTGCTAATCTGGTTCCCACATTCATTCTGTGATTAATGTAATACTATGCCTAACAAAAACTATTGTGCAGAAGCAGCAATTTGGAATGAAATGGTTAACCCAAATTTTCACATGAACACGCAGTTAATATAAAATGCCCTTTTTATCCTTTTGGAAAGTGAACTCTGTGCATTAAATGTCTATTTTAAAAAAATCTATATATATTATATACAAAAAAGGCCAAGACGACACAGGGCAAGATTTTCAAAAAGTGACTAATAACTTTGGATGCTCAACCTCCCCCTGAAAATTAGGCCCCTTTACGGTTTGTTGCCCCTTTCCAACCCGAGCAGCTAGTCAAATTTCTAGGCTTTGAGGATGTTCCAGTTGGAAGTAGAAATTGATGGAATCTGGCATTTTCTTTGATTCAATCTTGTTTATTTACAAGGAATGTACAAAGTCCCGCTTCTCCAAACACACGAGGAACCAAGAACAAAAGAAGCAGTTTCTTAGTTTATACCGCCTACCCTCTTTAGCTAGCACTAGACCCAAAAAAACTCTCTAGTTTTTTCTGGGGTCACACTGTGCTCACAGGCTAATGCTTGGCTCTCTTGCTTTTTGCCTCTCCCTCTCTTCTCAGTTTCTGTATGTTCTACCTTCTCTCACACAGACGCACAAAACTCATAAAAAGCCTTATACACCCTCAGTCCAAAACTCCTGGATGGGTTCATAACCATTTTATCTTAGGTAGGGGCTTGTGATAAATTTATCTTTATAGTTATGTTAGCTGAAGGGCGAGTTCAAATCCATCAATCTCAGCAAGGTTTTAACTCAACCCATTTCAAGGTTTCACCGAGCTCATAACATGTTTCTTGAGATGGGAACCTAAAAATCACTGAAAATCTTTCATAGAAATGTAGGGCTGGAAGGGACCTGGAGAGGTCATCTACTCCTTCCCCCCATGCTGAGGCAGGACCAAGTAAACTTAGACCAGTGCTGACTGGTATTTGTACAACCTGTTCTTAAAAACTTCCAATGACAGATTCCAGAACCTCCCTTGGAAGCCTATTCCAGTGCTTAACTACCTTATAGTAAGAAAGTTTTTCCTAATATCTAATTTACGTCTCCTTTGCTGCAGATTAAGCCCATTACTACCTGTCCTGCCTTCAGCGGACATGGAAAACAATCGATCACCATCCTCTTTATAACTGTATTTAACATATTTCAAGATAGTTCTCAGGCTTCTTTTCTCAAGACTGAACATGCCCAGTTTTTTTAACCTTTCCTCATAGGTCAGGTTTTCTAAACCTGTTACCCATTTTTGTTTCTCTCTTCTGGACACTCTGCAATTTGTCCACATCTTTCCTAAAGTGTGGTGTCCAGAATTGGACACAGTACTCCAGCTGAGGCTTCACTAGTGCTGAGTAGAGCAGGACAATTACCACCAGTGTCTTGTATTCAACACTTCTGCTAATAGACCCCAAATGATATTAGCCTTTTTTGCAACTTCATCACTATTGTTGGCTCATTCTCAATTTGTGATCCGCTATAACCCCAAAATCCTTTACAGCAGTACTACCACTTAGCCAGTTTTCCCCCCATTTTGTAGCTGTGCATTTGATTTTTCCTTCCTAAGTGTACTACTTTGCACTTGTCTTTATTGGATTTCATTTTGTTGATTTCAGACCAAATCTCCAGTTTACCAAGGTCATTTTGAATTCTCATCCTGTCTTCCAAAGTGCCTGCAGCTTGGTGTGATCCACACATTTTATAAGCATACTTTCCATTCCACTACCCAAGGGCTGGGGAAAAGCTAACAGATATGGAGAAGCACGTGGTTTGGACAGAGACATACCATAGGGGAATATCTATTAATAGAGATTTTCTATGTCCTAATAAAGAGGAGAGGATAGAAGTTGATAAAGTACAGGTAGTAGATGAAGAAAAACAGTCAAATGAAAAAGAGTCCTACTATTCAGTTACATCACATAATGACAGACAGCTACAAAGTGACAAATTTTATAAATTCTGTATACAAATGCTAGAAGTCTGAATGCTAAGATGGATGAACTTGAGAGCCTGATATTAAATGAGGGTTCTGATATAATAGGTACCACAGAAACTCAGTGGAACGATGATAATCAATGGCACATGGTACGACCAGGGTACAAAATATATAGGAATGGCAGTAGGTCATGCTGGTGTGGGAATGGCACTGTATGTGAAAGAAAGCATAGAGTCAAATGAACTAGCAATCTTAAATGAATCAAACAGTACCATAGAATCTCTATGGATAGAAATTCCATGCTTGAATAATAAGCATATAGCAACAGGCATATATTTCTGACCACCTGACCAGAGTGGTGATGATGACAGGATGCAGAGATAAAGTTTCTTGACACCATTAATGACTACTTCTTGGAGCAGATAGTCCTGGAACCCATAAGGGGAGAGGCAATTCTTGATTTAATCTTAAGTGGAGCACAGGACCTGGTCCAAGAAGTGAATATAGCTGAACCGCTCAATAATAGCATCAATAATATAATTAAATTTAACATCCTTGGGGGAGGGGGAATAGTAAAGAAGCCCACCACAGTAGCATTTAACTTCAGAAAGGGGAACTACACAAAAATGAGGAAGCTAGTTAAATGGAAATTAAAAGGTACAGTCACAAAAGTCAAATGCCTGCAAGCTGCATGGAAACTTTATAAAAACACCGTAATAAAGGCTCAAATTAAATGTATATGCAAATTAGAAAACATAGTAAGAGGACTAAAAAAGTATCACCATGGCTAAACAGAGTTAAAAAAAGCGAGAGAGATTAGAAGCAAAAAGGCATTCTTTAAAAATTGGAAGTCACATCCTACTGAGGAAAACAGAAAGGAGCATAAACTCTGGCAAGTCAAGTGTTGGGTTGGCAGGCCAAAAAAAAAAAAAAAAAAGAAAAAAAAAAGAATTTGAAGAGCAACTCACAAAAGACTCAAAAATGAACAGCAAAAAAAAATTGTAAGTACTGTATATACTCGTTCATAAGCCGAATTTTTTTTAGTGAAAAAGGGAAGCAGGGGCGGGGGGGAGGGATAGCTCAGTGGTTTGAGCATTGGCCTGCTAAACCCAGGTTTGAGAGTTCAATCCTTGAGGGGGCCATTTAGGGATCTGGGTAAAAATTGGTCAGGAATGGTACTTGGTCCTGCTGTGAAGGCAGGGGGCTGGACTTGATGACCTTTCAAGGTCCCTTCCAGTTCTATGAGATAGGTATATCTCCATTTTGGAAGCACCAGAGAAGGGGGTCGGCTTATGAACGGGTATAGAGAGGGAGAGGTGGGACACAGCCCCTCCCTCCAACAGAGGGAGCAAGGAGAGGCAGCAGAGCCAGAAGGGAAAGGGGCCAGAGTCTCTCCACTTCCCACGCTGCTCTCCCCCAGCCTCCAAAGCAGCTGCAGCTCCGGGGCTGGCAGGCTGCAGCCGTGCCGCACGGCCCCGCCCCCCAGAGCAGGCTGTGGCCACGCCACCCGGGCACTGGAGCATGCTGAGTCCGTGCCGCCCGGCCCAGTCCGCTGGAACATGCTGCGGCCGTGCTGCCCGGTCTGGCCTGCCAGAGCAAGCTGCAGCCGCGCTGCCCAGCCTGCTGGAGCAACTCCAGCCAGGCCAGAGAGATCCTCCCTGGCCCTCTCCAGATAAGGTGGTAAGGGATGAGATGGGGCGAGTGGGGGGATCCCAGGCTAGGGGTGGGGTTATGTGGGGGGTGGTCACAGAGGTTACTCCCCTGACTCCCAGCTTCTCCCTCCAAAAAAATTTCCCCACCAGTTGCTGTCCCGGCCCGTCAGGGTAAGCAGCTGGTGCGCTGGGACACTTTGTTTACTTAGGTTTACCTCCGTGCCTGCGGACGCTCGAGGTAAACAAACCATCTCGGCCCACCAGCGGCTTATCCTGATGACCTGGGAGCTAAAGTTTGCTGATCCCTGAATTATAGGGTTGGCTTATGAATGGGTTATAAAAATTTTCCATTTTTACTTATCCATCTTGGGCGGGGGGGTCGACTTATAAACAGACCGGCTTATGATCGAGTATATACGGTACATCAGAAGCAGGAAACCTGCCAAACAATGAGTGAGGTCACTGAACAATTAAGATGCTAAAGGAGAACTCAAGGGAGATAAGTCCATTGCAGAGAAGCTAAATGAATTCTTTGCATTGATCTTCACTGCAGAGGTGGTGAGGGAGATTCCCACACCTGAGCCATTCTTTTTAGGTGACAAATCTGAGGAACTGTCCCAGATTAAGGTGTCATTAGAGGTGGTTTTTGAACAAATTAATAAATTACACAGTAATAAGTCACCCGGACCAGATGGTATTCATCCAAGAGTTCTGAAGGAATTAAAATATGATATTGCAGAACTACTAATTGTGGTATATAACCTATCACTTAAGTCAGCTTCTGTACCAGATGACTGGAAGATAGTGAATGTAACACCAATTTTTTAAAAAGGCTCCAGTGGTGATCCTGGCAATTACAGGCCAGTAAGCCTAATTTCAAAACCAGGCAAATTGGTTGAAAACTATAGTAAAGAACAGAATTCAGACACATGGATGAACACTATTTGTTGGGAAAGAGTCAACACAGCTTTTGTAAGGGGGAATCATGCCTCACCAATCTATCAGAATTCTTTGAAGGAGTCAAACAAACATGTGGACAAGGATGATCCAGTGGATATAGTGTATTTGGACTTTCAGAAAGCCTCTCACAAGGTCCCTCATCAAAGGCACATAAGCAAAGTAAACAGTCATAGGATAAGAGGGAAGGTCTTCTCATGAATCAGTAACTGGTAAAAGAAAAGAAACAGATTAGGAATAAAATGGTCAGTTTTCACAGGGGAGAGATCTGTACTGCGACCAGTGCTGTTCAACATATTCATAAATGATCTGGAAAAAAGGGGTACACAGTGAGGTGGCAAAATTTGCAGATGATACAAAATTACTCAAGATAGTTAAATCCAAAGCAGAATGCAAGGAGTTACAAAGGGATCTCAGAAAACTGGGTGACTGGACAACGAAATGGCAGATGAAATTCAATGTTGATAAATACAAAGTTATGCACATTGGAAAACATAATCCCAACTAAACATGCAAAACGACGGGGTCTAACTTAGCTGTTACCACTGAGATTCTGGAGTCATTGTGGACAGTTCTCTGAAAACATCCACTCAATGTGCAGCAGCAGTCAAAAAAGCTAATAATGTTAGGAACCATTAGGAAAGGGATCGATAATAAGACCGTAAATATCATAATGCCATCATATAAATCCACAGTACGCCTACACCTTGAATATTGCATGCAGTTCTGGTTGCCCTGTCTCAGAAAAGATATATTAGAATTGGACAAGATACAGAGGAAAGGCAACAAAAATGATTAAGGGTATGGAACAGCTTCCATATGAGAAGAGATTAAAAAAAGACTGGGACTTTTCAGCTTGAAAAAGAGACGACTAAAAGGGGATATGATAGAGGTCTATAAAATCCTGAACAGTGTGGAGAAAATGAATAAGAAAGTGTTTTTACTTCTTCACATAACAGAAAAACCAGGGGTCACCCAATGAAATTAATAGGCAGCAGGTTTAAAACAAACATAAGGAAATACTTCTTCACACAACATAGAGTCAACCTGTGGAACTTGTTGCCAGGGGATGTCGTGAAGGCCAAAAGTATAACTGGGTTTGAAAAAGAATTAAATTGGCTCCTGGAGGATAGGCCCATCAATGGCTATTAGCCAAGATGGTCAGGGATGCAACCCCATGTTCTGGGTGTCCCTAGCCTCTGACTGCCAGAAGCTGTGAGTGGACAACAGTGGATGGATCAATTGATAATTACCCAGGTCTGTTCATTCCCTCTGAAGCACCTGGCATTGGTCATTATTGGAAAACAGGATATTGGACTAGGTGGATCATTGGTATGACCTAGTATGGCCGTTCTTATATTCTTATGATAGCAAAACAGTCTGAACTAGTCAAAAGGCAGGAGAAATTTGAATAACCTGAAACCAGCTTAAAAGCTGTAAACAGACATTTAAGTCCTAACAGTCATTATCATTAAATCCCTGATGCAAGGAGAGTGAACTCTGGGATCTATCACTTGTTATGACACAGAATCTGTTTGGAGAGTGAAACTGAATATTCATGGCAAGACTATTGACTTTCAGATTGATTCAGGAGTAGACATTGCAGTCACCTCAGAAGGGACTTACAGTCACCTACAACCATTCCCAGAACTGAAGTTACCTGACATAGCTCTGACGAGCCCTGGAGGCATTCTGAACTGCACAGGCCATTTCACCATAGAAATAACTTACAAAGATAAAAACTATGTATTTAGAAGGTATGTGGCCAAAGGACCAGAGACCAACAGCCTTCTCAGCTGCAGTGTGACAGCCATGATGGGCCTAGGGAGAAAGGGGGAAGAACACAATGGAATATTTGGTGATATTGGTCTTTTGAAAGGAGATGCAGTACAAATAACCTTAAGAGACATTGTTGAACCATAAAGTGTACATATGCTTCGCAGGATTCCTATCCCATTACTTTATAAAGTGAAAACTGAGTTAAAGAGAATGCAGGGGACTGGCACAAATGAGAAAAATCTCTGAGCTAACACAATGGTACCAGATACAAAGAAAAACGGAAAAATATGAATCTGTGTGGATCTTAAAAGACTTAATTATGCAACTGTGAGAGAAAAATATCTGCTCCCAACACTGGATGACTTTCTCACCTAAGTGAAAGGAACTGCAGTATTCTCCAAGCTGGATGCCTCCAGCAGATTCTGTCAAATTCCTTTTTGCCAAAGAAAGTGCTAAACGGACTACGTTTAATTGCACTCTTTGGGATATTTTGCTTTCAATTACCACCTTTTGGGATTACCAGTGCAGTTGACACTTTCCAAAGAAAGAGGGCAGAAATGTTAACACACACAAATGGAGTTGTAATTTTCATGGACAATATTTTGATCTATGGGTCTTTGATGGAAGAACCCAACAAAACTGTCAAGGAAGTTCAAAGCCTAATCAATCAGTCTGGACTTAAGCTAAACAAAGAAAATTGCATTCTCTGCCTACCCTAAATTGCATTTTTGGGACAGACAATAAAGAAAGATGGAATCAGTCCTAGCTTTAGAAAGTAAAAGCAATTAGAGAACTGAATGCACCAACTAATGTACCAGAACAGACACACACAGTGGGGATGGTAAATTACCTTGGTTGATACCTACGAGACTTTTCTACAATGATAAAACCCCTGAATGCACTATTGAAGTCCAACACAGCTTGGTTATGGGGCTAACTCAAGAAACTGCTTTCAAAAAAGGTAAAAGGAATTATTTCAACTGCTTCAGTACTGTGATGTAAACAAGCCCACCATGGTCAGTGCAGATGCAAGCAGCTATGACAGCAGTTCGTGAAATGTGGGTCACAACTCCAAGTTGGTCATTCCATCAGCAAATTGGGTCATGGTGAACCCTGGCTTGCAGAGGATTTCATTTTGCTCTGCACAGCATGACCTTGCATATACAGTGCATGCAAGGTCATGATGGAGGACACCATTTTGCTCTACAAATGGTGTCCTCCATGTGGTATGTGTGAAGTCACGCTGGGCAGAGGACACCATTTGGTGTCCTCCATGCTGTTTAGGGTCCTGGGAAAAAATAATTCATTAAAATGGGGACGCGATGGCAAAAAGTTTGGGAACCACTGAGCTATGGCCTAGATGGTGTATTGTTGCAATAACATGGCTCTGAGTGAAAATCAATTGCATTTTGCTCTCACCCACAGACAGAAGCAGAAAAAACAGACACGCAGATTGAAAAGGAGTGCCTGGCAAGCCTATCAGCATGCGAGAACTTGTACAGGTATCTGTGAGGATTGGATTCATTCACACTGATAATAAATCGCTTATAACCCTCATCGACAGAAAAGACCTGGATCAAGCACTCCCACTGAGATGCCAACGTCTATTGATAAGGCTAATTGCTAAATATGTTCCTGGAAAAAATCTGGTAGTAGCAGACACTCTGTCACTGAGCCCAGCATCACACTCAGCTACCTGTGAGCTTGAAGATGACAAAGGTTTAAGTGGATGCTGTGGACGCATGCAGATCAGCGTCAGGAAAAAAAGACTACACTGGCTACAAAAAGCAACTTCAAGAGGCATGCAATTTCTAAGTTACATTAGATATGGCTGGCCCAAGTATCTAAAAGACACTAAGGACGTGACAAGAGACTACTTTGCAGTATGTGGACAATTAAGCAAGTCCACTGGACTGATGTTTAAAGGCGATTGCATCATAATCCCAAACAAAATGAGAGGAGAAATCCTAAACCACATCCACGAAAGATATCAAGGATTAACTAAATGCTGAAAATGAGCCAAGCAGTCAGTGTGGTGGCTGGGCATCAGCAAGGACAAAAGAATAAAATATCTGCATGAGAACAATTGCAGAACAAAACAGAGCAAGACATCACAAAGAACCTTTAACAACAACTACCCTTCTAGACTTGAAAGAGACTAGCTGCAGATTTATGTGAATTCAGACAACATTACCACCTGGTCATAGTGAACTATTTGTCCAGATACATAGAAATAATGTACCTGAAAGACATAATATGTCACAGTGTCATTGAGAAACTGATGTGCACTTTTGCTCATTTTGGTATTTCAGAACAACTACTGACAGATAAGAGACCACCATTCACTGCAGCAGAATTTAAATAATTCCAAATAAAATATGATTTTGAGCATCTTAATAGCAGCACACATTACTCAGAAGGAAATGGAGAGGCTGAAAGAGCTATACAGACAGCCAAGAAAATCCTACAGCAGTAAGACCCATTCATGCTCTTCTGAGATCTTATTTAAGCTAATCTTAGCTACACCTGGCAGAGTATTAAAGGATCTTATAGTGAACACATCTGGTGTGTCTCTCTGTGAGTAGTAAGCTCTGTAGTCAGTCTATAGCTGATATAGAAGCCCTAACTGCTAGCAGTAACCCTGCAAGCTACCGTGCACAAGTAGTACATGACAGACACCTTCAGACATTTGGATGATCCTTCCATGATTGAACTGACAGTAAAATCTAACCCTACCTGTGGAAATAAATGTTGCTCCTGATTAAAGCAAGTATGGGCTATTTAGCATCTAATATGGTGATGTTATTGAAAGTAGACCTAACTATTAGTGGAGACAAGCACAAATTAGAATTCCAAAATTCCACCTGATTTTTTGAGAGAGGGGGAGTGTTGAAATAAGAGCCAAATCTGCATTAGAATGTCATGATTCAGGTCCATCTCTAGATGTGAGTGATTGATTTCATAGCATCAAATACAGATACAATATTTATAGTAAAAAAAATTAGAATGAAAGTAATTAGAAAAGTTTTTTGACATGGAGGAGTTCCAAAAAGTATCCAAGTACAGAAATAACAGCAGCTGACTTTGTTTGAAACTCTGTTTAAAGGAAATGTTAAACTTAAACTTTCCAGTGCCCTGAAGTCAGACATCCTCTCAAAGGAAGAGGCATCTGGTATCTTTCACAAGGCTCCCAGAAAGACTTTTAAATCTTGCTCTTCAGATTTTTCCACTCTCTTCTTCCCATTGTATTTCTCCTTTGACACAAACTCTTTAAACAGTGAGTGCCCAGCACTCACTCTTTGCAGTGACAGCATGCCAAGCCCACTGAATAAAATGTTGTGACACTTTAGTCCAGGGAGCGGCTGCTTCTAGTCATTGCACTGTGTGTGGAATGTTATTTATCAATAGAGATGGCAATATTTGAAGGCTCACTTCACTTAGGGCTGACTTCCCCAAAATAGTCTGCAGTTCTTAAGGCAAGAGGCATCTGTTTTCTGAAAGAGAACGAGCTGATTTTATCCTGAGTTAGGAATGCTTTTTTAGAAAGAAGTGGCTTTATCGGTGTGTACTGCATAGGACACTTCCCTTGAATACAACCACCACCACAAGGAATATGGAAAACTGTCCATTATCTAGCTGCAGTTCAGAAGTAACCCAGATGTCCCTTGGGCAATGTTCAAACTGAAGTGAGAGCTGGAAAGGAGATGGGATTCTCCCTGCCTCTTCTCTAGATACTGCTAAATCATTCCTGGCAATGCCAAGAGAATTTATATTCTTGACTTCTAAAATCACTTTGGAAGAGCAGATATTATGCCTTTGGAATTCAGCAAGAGGGAGATTTTCAAAGGCATAATAAGGAGTTACGCACCCACCTTCCATTCAATGTCAATGAATACCTCGCAGCCAGGGCCGGCTTCAGGCACCAGCGAAGGAAGCAGGTGCCTGGGGCGGTCAATAGAAAGGGGCAGCACTCCATCCGTTATTGGGGTGGCACGTCCGGGTCTTCGGCAGCGAGTCATTCAGTCCCTTTCTTCCTCTTCGATGGCAGCTCAATCGGGTTTTTCTTTCTTTTCTTTTTTTTTGCCGCTTGGGGCGGCAAAAAAGCTGGAGCCAGTCCTGCTCGCAGCCCTTTGTGTCTTTGGAGGCCTCCCCCAAATGAATTAGCCTTATTATTAATTTGCATCTCAGTAGCACCCACTATGTCCGCATGCATTGGAGAACAGACAGATTTTCAGAGCTCACTAGAGGATTTAGACACCCAATAGCCACTAAAATTCATGGGAGTGGTCAGGGCCAGCTCTAGGTTTTTTGCCGCCCCAAGCAAAAAAAAATTTTGCCTGCCACCCACCCCAGCCCTGGGCTCTCAACCTCCCCCACCAGTGCCCTCCCTCCCCCCGCACTTCCTGCCGCCCCAGCGCTGGGCTCTTCCTCCCCCCCGAACCGCCTGCCACCCCAGCCCTGGGCTCCCCCCCACCAGTGCTGACTCCGCCCACTCCCCCGTCGCCTCCAGCCGGTCCGGCGCTGGCAGGGTCGGGGTAAGCAGCGGGACTCCCGGGCTGCACCTCAGCCCAGGGTCCCTCCAGCCAGGGCTCCCGCCTCCAGGACCGGCCGGGCAGAACCGGAGGGACCGCCCTGGCAGGGGCCTGAGGAGCCGGGGCAGGGTAGCCCCAGAGGTAGCGGAGCCCCGGAGAGCGGGACGCAGCCCGGGCCCCGCACGGCAGCACCTCGCCCTCTATGGCCCCGCTGCTGCTGCTTCTGGCCACCCTACCACAGCCCCTGGGCGGCTTGGGCCGCTTCACCCAGCCCCGGCTGCAGCGCTGAGGGATGGCCGCCCTGCGGCACCTGCAGGCGGCTCCGTGTGCTCCGCGGGGCGGCCCCCCGCCACAGTGTCCCCCACTCGGAGCCCGCCCGGCCCAGCCACAAGGTGCAGGCGCTGCTCCCCCGCGGCGCGAACCTCAGCGGCCCCAGGGCGCCCCCCGCGCACGATGCGCTGCTGCTGCCAGGGCCGGCTCTAGGCTTTTGCCGCCCAAAGCAAAAAAAAAAAAAAAAAGATGTCTGGAATGCCGCCCCTGAAAATGTGCTGCCCCAAGCACGTGCTTGGTTTGCTGGTGCCTAGAGCCGGCCCTGGGTGTGGTATTTCAATGGGACTTGTGCATCTAATTCAGAGCCACTTTTGAAACTCCAACCCTGTCTCTCTCAATCTCCTAGTCAGATCTGAAAATCACCACCACAGTCCTTGTCCCAAAGAGTTTAGAATCTAAGATGACAAGTAACATATAAAGAGGGAGGGATTCAGTCACAACATGCCTAACTGTATAGAAATGTCACCAAATCTGCTAATTGCACCAGTGTGTCACATTCAATCATTTACCCTAGGGAATGGGGACTGTTCAGATAACATTATGTTAGATATATGGATATATGGCTGCCCCAAGTCTAATAGCCTCAAGTTAATTAACTAACAGTGCTATTTCACCTGACATCCAGAAGCCTTGGGAAGAAATAGTCACATTTTGCCTACTCCTAAATTCTGATATATGATTAATGACATCACTTGAATGGGCTTAATTTCCTGTTCTTGCCTGAGAGATGCTTTGCTGAATATGGATGACTACAGAGATATCTGCCACTGTGTATAATAATTTCAGCTGACAAAAACAAAAAAGTGTCAGGTCATGGAAGTAGAACTTTCCTCCAACTGAATCAGAATGCCTGCAAAGAATATCATACACACCTGCTGTGCTGCACATAACTATGAAACTATAATGCCTTTGTTCTGTGTGTACTGTGTCTTCAAATCAATAAGAACTCAGCCTCTGAGCAGATGTAATTGTTTTACTTATAAGACGCACACAGGATATTTATAGGGGAGAAGGCAAAAACGCCGCATTTATTGAGAATACTGCAGTTAGCATATGCTTTTCAAACAGAGTCCTGCCAGTTGATGTTTATAGTTACCAGTCCAGAGTCTGGATCAATCTAGTTGCCAGCCAGAATGGTCACAGAAGGGAGCCGGGCTCTGTCAGTCGCGATCCGATGCTCCTGGAGTGTTGCAAGACGAACCCAAAGTCCCATGGCAAAGCACCCTGTTCTTATAGTCTTTTTTTCTCCGTTGAAGTCTATGGATTTTGCTGTGTCAGTTTGTGACTGGTTACTCCTTAAGTGATGTAACTTTTGTCGTTAACATTCCAAAATAGGGTGACCAGATCACACAGGTGAAATATTGGGATGGGGGGGGGAGGGGGGGGGGGGGAGGATGGGGGATGCGCCGGGGCAGGGGCAGGGATTGGGGGGGGGATCCAAGGGGGGAAGGAGGGGATGGAGTCGGGGCGGGGGGGGCGCGAGCCCCCTCGGGGCTCCGCTTCGCCTGTGAGCAGAGGCAAAATATCAGGACAATTCGCATCCCGACCGAAGGTAGGTCGGGACACGGGACAAATAAGCAAATATCGGGACAGTCCCGATAAAAATCGGGACGTCAGGTCACCCTATTTCAGAAACACCTCTGAGAGGGTCATCTGTCCTGGTTTCGATTTAATCAATTGTCTTTAAGGGTGCCAGCCTTCACCTCAGGGTCGTCCATCTGCTCTTCCTCAATCATGGATGCGCGTTGATGGTTCTTTTGGCATCAACAAATTGCGATAATTGTCTTCACTCCTCCTTTCTTGACCATCTGGTTAACAATGGCCTTCACACCTTATCTTTTCCTGATGCATGCATTCCTCATTCACACAAACAGTCTTTTACAGAGGCCTTCAGCTAGGATAACATTTTGGAAAGGATTATATGGTTACTAAAGGGATTACAAAAGAACCTTACACAACTTAGTTTGCAATGCATACAAGAAGCAGGACCTTATAGCAAATACTGTAATGAAATCTTATCCTAAAACAAAAAGGTGACCATAATCAGTCATAAGGATTGTTCTGGTCTGTCCCTGCCCAGAGTCAGTACAGACACTGGCAGTCTGTCAGATGCATTTTTACCAATGTCCCAGAGGGTCATTCCTTTCTGCTATTGAAAAAGGGTGGCTGGCAGGATTGAAATCAAATCACACATTAATTCTCATAGTACAATTATAAAATCCTGCTCCTGCATAATGACACCCTTATTGGGTCATAAGTGGAGATTGAACCCAGGATCTCTAAGTTTACAGTTACCGATTGCTCCATCACTTGAGCTAAAGTTAGGGTTACGACTTGGCTGGTATTTGACCGGCCTGAACTGTTTTTTTTTTTAAATGGATTTGCCAGTTGCCAGAAAAATAATTTAATCTGCTGGGGTTTTTTTTTCTACGTGGGTCTAAAGATTTGCATCATCATCACATACACTAGGATATCTAATGTTAAAAGTTTCTGTGTCCAGCTAAAGTTGCTGCAGTGTTTCCACTTCCGCAGTTTAAGTGATAACAGATCAAAACTGTTGAAAATACAGTAGGTGTCTTCCCACCAACATACAAATACACCATGTTAGAGAGAGAATGAATGGGGGGGGAGGGTTTCAGTCATGCGAGAGTGAGGAGACATGCGAGGCATATTAAATAATGGAAGATGAGGGTGATGGTGCAAGTGATCCTACTGCACCCCCGGAAAAAAAGCTTGCATCAGAAACTGCACATTCTATGACAACTGGCTAAATGAAACAGACTACAAAGACTGGCTGGAAAATTGTGCTGATAAAACAAATGCCCATGTGTTATCAACGAGGTTATCAATCTTATCTATATGTATTATCTCTGTAGATACTATAAGTGGCTGTTGAACGGGGGGGGGGGGGTTGTGGAGTTGTCTTGTGGTTGGGGCTGCAGCAGGCTTGCCTTGTGGAGGGGTGCCTTTTTTGCATTTCAAAGTAACCCTAGCTAAAGGACTAAGACTATCTCCTAGGAGAAGTATCAGGTTGCCTATCTCTGTGGATTTGCCACAGAGGGACATGACATAACACACTTAGCCATTGTGTTACACAGGAAGAGCCACCATTTTGTTCTTAGAGATTCTGCTGCCTGTTAAAAGAGAAACACACACTGTGCTCTCTCACCGGAGCTTTACTTTTATTCCTTCTCACTGTGTTCCATAATCTCCTTCTCGCTGTTGCTCTTTGTGTGCAGAGAAATTTAAAACTTACGGTGGAAGAACTGTCATCCTTAAACTGTGCTAAGCAACAATATAATATTTTCATGGGCAAATAAAAATATATATATTTGAAAGCAGGCTATACCTCCACAGAGGTGTCTGTCATCTTTGACTAGTACCTGCTTTGCATCATGCATAGAATGATTAGTCAGGTGTGAGGGCCTCTCTGCCTATTCAGGGCATTCTTAAGTAGGTGATGACTAAACAATACATATATGAATGCATTGGTCCTTAAGTACATTGAACACTCCACAGGACTGAGCTCCAATGGGTCAAACATACAGACTTGTCTATATGTTCATTGTTCATGTCTCCATACTGATGTTTTCTATAATCTATCCAATCCCCTGTTCCTATTTCATATCTGGAAAGCCTATGGAGTGTTGAGTATCCCAATTAATGCTACACTGTAAAGCATTTCTGGTTTATAATAAAATATATTATTCAAAATGTAGATTTCCCTGATGAATACATCACCTGACTACCTCTCACCCCTCTATTACCAGGGCTTTACTCCATGCAGAACGGACTAGCCAAGAAATTAACTCTATATGCTCGCATACATGCAAGTCCCTTCTAAATGTTTCAGCACCATGCTGGAAGTTTGATAGTGACCCTCTGTCCGAGGAGCTGAAAGATCATTGTGTGTTTGGGGCTGAAGACGACAGCACAGCATGCATAGGCAACCTGCGGGGAAGTAACTGAATAATGGTGGTGAAAACAGAGTTATCCCTTATTCAGACCTACTTGAATAATTATGAAGTTTGTCCACAAGAAAGTTGAAAGAATGTATCTCTTTGGATAGATAAAATCTAAGAGCAATTGCAGAAGAAGTTCAGAGACAGACAACAATATTAATCAACTACAGAGTAAATGGGCTCAATAATAGGAGGTTCTATGAATTTCAGGCAGGTTCTGAAGTGAGTGACGGGAGTAACAGGCTTCATCTATCAAAACCTCAATTACTCCCAGGCTTGCTTCATGTCAGCTTTATGCCTTTTGTGTCAAAGGATTTGTTTGTTTGTTTGTTTCTTTCCCAATAAACTTGTCAGCTTCTGTAACAGCAATTTGATGACAGATACATTCTCCAAAGCACTCCTTCCTACTGAGGGACTGACAGCGAACCCTGCTACAACAAGAGCTGATGCTAACACGCCAGAGGATTCCCTGAGGGAATCCTTTGGGAAGCCGGAGCTAAGTTTGTATGTATCAATGACCTGTGGAGAGAAAGATGCCCTTAATAGAACAGTGTAGTTAAACCAACACCTTAAAGCCTGGAAATTCAAAGTTACACTGGAAGACATTTTCAAAGGCACAAAGGAAAGGTATGCATCCACATCCATTGACTTGCAAAAGTATAAGGGGGGGAATGTTTACCCCCTCAACCTTGCCCTGCGCATCCGTTCTCTGTCTCTCTCTCATGCAGATCACTGGATCCCTCTGTAAAGGCCTCTGTAGACTGGTGTGGAGGGTGGAGTAGGGGGATGGCGGGGGAGGGATAAAGGAACGATGCTCCTGAGGTGGTTAGGTGCTGTGATGAGCTGCCAAAATCTTAACAACAGGTTCCCTATAAAAAGTTCTGATTTAAGTGATGTGCCACAGTCAGGGCCGGCTCCAGTGTTTCGGCCGCCCCAAGCGGCAGGAAAAATAAAATTAAAAAAAAGCCGCGACCGGCAGCACTTTGGCGGCAGCTCTACCGCTGCTTCATTCTTCGGTGGCAATTTGGTGGCAGGTCCTTCCCTCCGAGAGGGACTGAGGGACCCACCGCCAAATTGCTGCCGAAGAGCCAGACGTGCCGCCCCTTTCCGTTGGCCGCCCCAAGCACCTGCTTGCTGGTGCCTGGAGCCGGCCCTGGCCACAGTATGTACTTTTTGTACCTTTCTCCACAAGAAGTGGCAATGCATTGAGTCATTGGGAGTCATACTTAACAATAAAAAATACATCCGTATTTTCCCGAACAGTGATTTAAGAACCAAAAAGCCTGACATGTCTGGGAAAATACGGATATATGTGAACCCTACCTAAAGTTCTTTTTTAAAAAGATGGGCCTGAACTAGAAATGAGCTCCGTTTCACATGTGTGGGTCCCCACCACTCCCTGGGGGTGTGCTAGGGTGACCAGATATCCCGATTTTATAGGGACAGTCCCAATTTCTGGGTCTTTTTCTTATATAGGCTCCTATTACCCCCCACCCCCGTCCCGATTTTTCACACTTGCTGTCTGGTCACCCTAGGGTGTGCACATGTGTGGGTCCCAGCTGCTCCCTGCCCCCCTCATTGAAGCAGGTGTGAAGAGTTACTGCCCTGGGAACTGCAGGGCACCAGTGGACGTGGGGCCAGCTGCAGACAGGGGGGTGTGGGGCTGGCTGGCTTCGGGCAGGGCTGCCAGGGGGTGCGGCAGGGGTTGGCTGGAGACATAGAAGGGCGGGGCTGGCTGGCTTTGGGCAGAGGGGTGTGGCAGAGGCTGGCTGGAGACAGGGCAGGGGGTGCAGCAGGGGCTGGCTGTGGGTACTCACAGGGAGAGCGGCTCGGAGCAGCAGGACCCAGCTCAGGCCCAGCAGAGCAGCCAGGGACCCACCAGGTAGCAGCAGGAACCCCAGGCCAGGGGAGCAGCAGCAGCAACAGGGCCCGTGCCCAAGGCCAGGTGACAGTCCACATGGCTCCCACAGCGCAGCACCCCCGACGGCCAGAGGAGGAATTACATCACTTCCTGGCCGGAGCCCATCAAAGCCGCAGTGCCCCCTCGCAGGAAAGCAGGTTAACAACCGGTTCTAAAACTGCTTCAAAATTTAACAACCGGTTCGCGTGAACCGGTGCGAACCGGCTCCAGCTCACCACTGGTTATGTGCCCTTTCCACGCAGAAGAGGAGATCCACAGACTGAGGGGAGCTCTATATGCAGGTTTCCAAGGCACAATCAGGTTATTAGCTTTGTCATTTTCTATATGCCTGCTGTCAATCACAGCCTATGTTACACAGGAGGTCCGATATCATGATCATAATGGTCCCGTCTGGCCTATGAATCACTGGAGTGAATACACTGAGGAAACTGATCCCAGAATCTTAATCCTATTTAGATATAGATACACGTGCCTCCTTCTCTGTGCACCTTAGCTCAGGGTCTCTGTACCAACCCCACATGCCAGCACAGAGAGGGGCTGAAGTAACAGGGACTCCCCCTGGCCAGGCTGTCATGGGCCTCCCTGGGTGAAAGGATAAAGTCCCAGGCTGAATTATCTTTCCTGGGGAGTGTCCGCAAAGATAGAGGGGAGACAGGGTACACCCAGAACCTCCTGCTCCCCCGCCCCCTCCCACAGCAAGAGAGAGAATAGAAAAGCCTCTGTAGGAGCCAAAAAGGATGGGAATGTGCCAGTCCTCCATTTGTGCAAAAGGGGTGAGATTTGTCCTTAGCAAGTTCGCTCCATCTACAGAGCTCGGGGGCACAATCTGGGCCATAGTTTTGTGAAATTAATAAAATGGCTACCATCCATCACTACCTCTGTGCCCTATGTACTGCCAATATTATTGCTTGTTTATTTTTCATGCTCAGTTCACCGGAGATATTAAAAGTAGATAATGGTCTCACACAGCTGATGTTCATGACTGGGACTGGTGGGCATTTGGAAATTTCATGAGATCAAAATTTGTCTTTGGAAGCTGGATATCACAAAAGAAGGAAGAGATGTGTCAAATGGTAGCACATAGAAAGAGCAGTTAGACTAACAGGAAATATCATTAAGGAAACTCAAGAAGAATTTGTCTTAGAAATATGAAGCCCAAAGCATGGTTCATGTTTCTTTTCAAAAAGAGTACAGGAAGACCTCCATTCAGTCAATATCTCACTGCTTAAAAGGTTTGGGTCTGAGCCGGATCTCATTTAAGTCTATAGGAATTTATTTCAGTCGGACCAGGAATGGGCACTTAATTAGGGAAATACTCAAATTTCTGCAGCAAATGGTTTCAGAGGTATTTACCGGAATAAATTCAATAGGACTGCTGTCAAAAGGGCTCTGTTTCTATTCAACAGCCTGAAATAGCCAACTCCTAAGGTTTCTGTCAAATGAAAGGTCTTGATTGTCCTCTCACTTATACCAGCATAAGACAGAGGTTATGTCCTTAATCTAGGTCCTCATATGGTGTAAAATCAGCATAGTTTTTGGACTTCAATAGAACTTTGCTTATTTAGGCCATCTGAAGTCCTGGTCCCTATGGATTTACATCAGTGTTCAAATAAATCTTAGTAAGAGGAGAATTAGGACTTAGTTTCTTCTCATCACCAGGGCCCACTCCAATAAAGTATTTAAGCAGGTGAGTAGTCCCATTGCTTAAAGTTAAGCACCTGCTTAAGAGCTTTGCTGGATGTAGTGAATTTCCCCTGGTACTTTAGAATAAATGGAAATCAGTGTGTTTTGATATCACTAAATATTTTTTTATTGTATTCTCCGTGCAGGCCAGTTTCAGTATCTAAATTTTCTTGATTTTCATCATGGGCGTACTCCTGTTCTCATGGAGGTTAACAACGGACAAACTCCCATTGACTTCAACAGAAGCAGGCCCTACCTTTGTATATACAAAAGAAATAGACCACCACACAATAAATTAAATTCACTGATGAGGTAAATGGCCATGGCCATTACACACAGGACTGAAAGAGAGTGTAGTAGGAATTGGACGTCAGTAATAGAGTGACCAGAAAAGGAGGTATGCAGGTTGTACATGGATGCAGATTGCACCAGTGAGGCATTCAGTGGGTGGGCAAATCAAGTGCTCAGATGGTAAGGATGAAAACAACCAACAGAAGAAGATATGATAAAGCAGTTCCTGCCCCTTTACTTTACACGCTTCTGATATCTACATCTGACCCTCCAGCAGTATAAATTAAGGCTGCACAGCTGGAGCGCAATGTGTCCATTTGGTCCAAGTTCAAACTAATAATGCCTCAAGTTTCCTCATGTATAAAATAAATAACCACACCCCTATGCAAAGTGTTTTGAGCCCCCCCTATGTGAAACACCCTGTTTAGGCTTCCTAAAAATATAATTTTCACAAAATAATCCCTGCATGTAATTCCATAGTCTAAAAAATTGAAAACCTGAAAAAACACTGTTCCCTCATAGGATTTTTCTTGGGTTTTTTTTGCAGGCTAGTCCTGTATTTTGTCACCTGCCAAGATGAAGATCATCCCTTGGATTTTTAGATGTCAAAAGATTAGCACTATAGAAACTAGCCAATGGAAGGAACATTCATGAGCCTCCCCCTGTAGTCATTAAACTAGCTTTCTGAATACATCAATTTACTAAACATGCAACTGTTTAAAAATAAATCAAGCCACCTCATTTCTGTTCTACCACATTAAATTCAAGACTACTTAATTAAAACTAATATTCAGTTTCAATGTGCCTGGTACAGAATGTGCTAAAGTACGAGAGTCACTTGCAGCAGGAAGTGTTGAAGGAACTGATATGTTAAGATTACATGTGCACTACACCAAACAAAATAGATACAGAAATGCAGCAGAGCTCTTTCAGATGAGTATCGCCTCCAAAAAAAAAAAGCTCCAAATGGAAAGATACAAGGGAAAAAAACAGCAAAAACTAACCTATAACCAGGAATCCAGTTGATACAATGCCTGGGTTTGCAGACCACCTGAAAACAACAGCTCTAAACTGTGTGATTGCTCCTGGCCATCTCAGTGTAGCATTAAGTCAGATGCTCAATGCAAATCACTTAAAATGTTATCATTGTTAACTATTTCACTGCTGGCTAAAGCATGTAAAAAGGAAAGGGATGAGAGGAAAATTTACATGATCTACTCTGAGGCTATGTCTACACTGCAGCTTTTGTCAGCAAAACTTCTTTCGCTCAGGGGTGCGAATAAATCATTCCCCTGAGTGACCTAAGTGACACTGACATAAGTGGTGGTGTGACAGGTTACCCTCCCCTCCGGGGTGCCACCCAATGAACTAGGGTACCACTGAGCCTGCCTACTACACCAGCCTGGGCTCCCATACATTGGTCTGCTGAGCCAGGTCCTCAAGCCTCCTCCAGCACACACAGGTAGGGACACACCCAGCTGCAAAAAGACACCGACACTGAAATCAGCGCTGCATGGGAAGGCTTCAGCTAAGGAATTGCCCAGCACACAAGTGCACATCCCCTCTGGAGTCCAAACCGAAAATTGCATCGTCTTGCACTGCACAGAAAACTGTGCAACGTAAGCTCATTGAATTTGCTCCCTCCCTCAATGTGGAGGAAGATATGCACAGCTTCTCCCCTCCCCCCACCCGCCCCCCGCATTATGAATTCCACAAACTGGTTTTAAAGAAAACAAAAACAAATTTATTAACTACAAAAGATAGATTTTAAGTGACTGTTAGGGTTAGCAAACCGATCAAAGCAGATTACCTAGCAAATGAAACAAACACGCAAGTTACGCTTAATATACTAAAGAAACTGGTTACAATTTCTCACCCTAAATGTTGCTTTAGGCAGATTGCAGAGGTTCTTGAAGGCAAGCTGCTCTTGCTTGCAGCTTAAAACTCCAGGTATTTCTTTCACAGGCCAGACACCTTCCCAGTCTGGGCTCAGCTCTTCTCTCCTGCTCAGTCTATGTTTCCTAGATGTTTCCAGTAGACATCCTGGGTGGGGATTCAGTGAAGAACGACCCCTCATTATGTCACTCCCCTGCCTTAAATAAGTTTTACATATGGCGGGAATCCTTTTTTTCCCCCAGGGTGGTTCCTCCCATTCTCAGTGGAAAAATACTGGTATTCTATCATGGAGTCCAGTACCAGGTGGCATGATCACATGACCCTGCAGTGTCAAAGCAGCGATGAGTCAAAGGCCATTTGCAGCATCCGAGGAAGGTGGGAGATTAGCATCTTCAAAGAGCTATTGTTCTCCCTAACGGTCTATTGACTTGTTTTCGGCTACCTAGCCAGATTGATTGCATTTTGTCTGGTGGGCATTCCCCAGGTGCAAATACTTTTGTGGTACAGATGTATAGTCAATATTCTTAACTTTAGAGACATGCATACAAATAGGATAATCATATTCAGCAAACCATAACTTTTCCAATGATCTCACATGACTTATTTTGCATAAAACCCATCTTAGTTATGCCATATTCATATAATAACAATATCTCTATGAAGAATATGGGATGTAGCGTCCCAGCTGGTGTGGACAGCACTACGTCGGCAGGAGAGCTTCTCCTACCGACATAGCTTCTGCCGTTCGTGGGGGCTGAAGTAGTTAAACTGATGGGAGAGCTTACTCCAATTGGATTAGAGTGGGTCCCTTGGAAAGTTTACAGTGCAGCTGTAAACTCTCTAGTGTAGCCATGCCCTGAATAATATCTTATTATGGCATCAGGAGTGGGTGACACCGCTTACATATTTTCCCCAATCAAGGGTGAACCAAATCCAAGGAGCTTAGTAGGTGTCAAGGAATTTATAACAGCAAAGAATAGGGCTCATCATTTCCTGAATAACCTCCTTCCAGAGGCAGATGATCCAGAATGAAGAGATGGCTGTGGCTGCCAATAAATACAGGTACCAAACATTCAACAATGCAAACCTCCTGTGCTCTCTCCAACTCTCTACAACAGAGAAGTCCCAGTTCTGGGTCAGAAATTGCAATGCCTTACTAATGCCAACAACCTTTATTCATGCGAGTAGTTGTATTATACATTTCAGTGGAGCTATTCCTGAGAAGATGTGATTTACTTCACATGCGTGAAACTTTTCAGGATCAGGCCCTTAATGTGGCAGAATAAAGGCTCCAGCTATTCAAATCTGACTGAGATTTAGGCATCATGGGGGGGACGGGGAGGAGAGGGAAAGATGACAGGTACTATACTAGAGAAAATAAAGTACGCCTCAGATCCTCCCTATATTTTGCCCCAGAACAACCTCAAACCAAGATCTATTGACACAGTGCAGCCAAGAGGATATGAGCACCATCATCACCAGGAGGCGTTGGAGATGGATTGGCCATGTGCTTCGTATGGAAACTGATTCCATCACCAGAGCAGCAATAAGATGGACACCTGAAGGTAAGCGAAAACAAGGCTGCCCAAAAACAACATGGCGAAGAGCTGTGGAAGCCGAGTTGAAAAACCTGGGGCACAGCTGGGGAAACCATTGAAAGACCTTCCAGAAACAGACAGGAGTGGAGGAGCTTCGCTGCTGCCCTAAATGCCAGAGGCGTAATAGGAACATGATGATGATGATGACGATGACGACGACGACTACTTGTTGTTGTTTTTTAAAAAGATCCCACAATTCATTGCCATTTTCCCTCGTGCTTTTCTTTTCCTCTCCAATACGCAGGAAGGAGACATCTCTAGAGCAGCCTAAAATCCAACACTAAACACACAGTGCAGGCTTTAGGCAATTATTGATTTTGCTATTCAAGTAGAAAAAGAGTAGTTACCATAGCAACTCTGATACCACATGGTATGTACAGTATCACTGGATCTAAAATAACCTCCCCCCCCTTTTAAAGGCATAGACATTCATTCTTAAACTGCTGGCCCATGAAGAGGATTTTACTTTGACTTTGCATGGGCGTAGGTGACCAGACAAGAGACAAGGCACGGGAGAATCAGGGTCCTTGTTTGTGGCTGCTTCAAAATACATTACTTTCCTGATATTACTTTTTCGTATAAGGAAATGTTATAGTTGCCTCAGAAATGTTATGCTGCAGTCAGCATAATAGCCAGTGGAAAGGAGAGAACAGCCCACAAGATGCTATCCCTGACTCACTCTGTGAAGAAGCTGGAGAACCCTTGATAAAGAGATTCTGTGCTTTACCCTCTATGGGATCCATTCGAAACTACACATGCATCATTCCCAAAAATGGCTGAGGTAGGGGACTCTCCATTGTCCTCAGTTTTACTGTCTTGCCGAGGTTCCTCTCTTTGTGACTGAAGAACTTAGACTTCTAAACTATTTGTCCACTGCAGGGTACACTCCCTGGTGACTTCAATTAGAGTAACCAGAATTCTGCTATGGAGAAGCCCCTGGTTCACCAAAACTTTGCGTACATATCTATATACACACACCAAGTTAAAACTGGTACAAGTGAGAGATGAATCAGGCTCAACGTTCAGTGCATTTCTCCCTGACATTTTGTAAGCTTTATAAGAATGAGGGTGGAAACAACATATGGATTTTTGTAAAAAATGACATCACATTACAAAAATATCCCCCCGGCCCCAAAATAAACTACACTGCATGTTCATTGTACTTAAATTGTACCTTAACAGCATGGGCCAAATCCTCAGTGTAAATCAGTGTAGCTACTCTTACTTCAATCTTTGCTGGCTACACCAGCTGAGGATCTGGCCCCATCTCTCAGAGAATGCCAGGAAAAGGAAATTGCTTACAAAAACGTGAGAAGGGACATCAGCATTTTGTGACATGTAGGGTACCTCTCAATAAAATCAAAGGCATTTCACATTCTGGTTTGCATACTGAGGCATTCCACAGTCCATGTCATAGCAGACAAGCCAGCATGTGATATGGCTTTATCTCCACTCAGAGGCCTGCCACACGGCAAAATATGCTGCAGGCCTAACTGAAAAATGTTGTAATACATACTGATAAGTAGTATCACTGAGCTACAGTCTATGCAGTTTATGACTGTAACTGTCACATGGCCAATAGGAGAAAATGTTACGGAAGTTTATTATATTTTCACACTCAAATAATGCTAAACCAGTCTGGCTGAAATGTACAATATTTGAGCAGAGAATAAAGATGGAAAATTGCACTCCAAAAAAGGTATTCATTTAACAAAGTTAAAAACTGAAAAATTGTTGGAGAGATGTGGGGGGTAGAAATGGAAGTTGCAATTCAACCTTATAGGTAGCTTGCTCTGCCACAATAATATTAGACAGAAAAAGATGACAAGAGTGTGCGCACACATGCACGCACACACACTACGAACTAGATTCTTCTGACTGAACCCAACTCCACTTGTAGAGTCATACAGGCTACCTGTATGTCTTACTCCTCTAAGGGGCTTGGAGCTCTGAGCTAGCCAGACCCCTACAAAGTGAGTTGGGCTAGCCAGAGCAATTAGGGCCAGGCCAGTCAGGTAACATGTTTATTCAGTGCAACTACTGTGAGAGCTTTCACTAGGAAGACACTTATGGAATCCTGGCTGGATTTTTAAGTTGCCCTGTCCCTCCAGGTTGAATCCCCTCTAATGGAGCCATAGATTTGTTACACACCTGGCACACAGTTGTTGCTCATTTGGGCACTTCTGGCTCTGTGTTTGGAAACATGAGCAAGATCCGAGACTACAGAAGAAGTTGGCTTTAAGGATGGCTTTGGAGATGGAGGGGGAAAACACAATAGGCAAGAGATAAGGAGTTGTTCTAAGTATGAGGAGTGGCATGAAAGAAGACATGAGGGCAAGCACGGGGAAAGGAAATGAAGGGGCATCTTGAGACAGGGTTGGATGAAATGAAAGCAGAGAATTAGGCTGGGGCCAGGTCATATGGGGCCTTGAATTGGAGGAGCTGGATGTGTTAAAAAGCAGAAGGCAATGAAGGAATTTGAGGAGAGGAATGAAATGCTTGCAGCAGCAGAAGTGGGCGTAGATAAGTTTTGAATAGACTGAAATGAGACGAGGAAAGAAGCAAGGATGCCAGAGAGGTTATCGCAGACAAGGTGAGAGACTGCCAAGAAGTGGACAAGGATTTTATAGCAGTGATGATGGGGAGGAAAGGGTAGATTTGGGTGACATTAAAGAGGAAGATGCAATGGCATTTAGAAAGATCCTAGTTATGAAGGTGAAGGAGTAAAAAATAACAGCAAGCATTGTAAGCCTAGGTGACTGGGAGGATAATGAAGTGACAGACAAGGGGAGGAATGGAGAGGGATTATAAAGTAAGATGCAAAGTTCAAATGTTGACATCCTGCGCCAAATCCATCCACGAAGCCAAAGGAGTTACAACAGGAATAGGTTTAGCCCACTGGGTTTGAAATAGCGTGAGACTGTCTAGGAGAGGATAGCAGAGTGAGCTGGAGATGCAAGGAAAGACATGGGAGAAGTCAGGTGTAGAGAGAATCATCACAGAGGTGGTAGTTGAAACATAACATAGTAGTATAGATACTAGGGCAATGGATGCTCTAGAAGTACTTAAGATGGACAGATGTTATAAATGAATAGACTGTTCAATATCTCCTAGTTATACTCATGTTGATAAACTGCTTGAAGCCTGAAGTTTCAAAGATCCATTACATAATGCTAATCTCAGTTAGTATGCAGATGTTATGTTCAGTAAATAAATGGTTATTAAGCCTATGTTAATGGAAACATGCAGACGAGAGAGAAAAAAAATACATGAAGAGAGATGGACAGAGATACAAATTAAAAAGTTGACCATATTTAGTAGAGACACACTGATCTGCCAAGGTACAGCTGAAAGATATAGGTCTCTCTCTCTCTCTCTCTCTCTTTTTAATAGCAATTTCTGTTTTCTAATAAAGTTCAAAATTGACTTCTATATGCTCTAAGGGGATATTTTTTTCCAACAAAGATATACTTTCCCCAATAATTTTATGCTCATTTTCAGCCCACAGGCTGTTGAACAAATATATAGATGTGTCTTCATAATTCACTTGGCTGGCAAAGTTGAAAATTTCTGGCAGCCAGTAAATATTTTCTGTAGAATAGTCTCCTCCTTTCTGGAGTTTTTCAATCAGGTTTTTTTAGCTGGTTGTTTTTCAGGGATGGAGAGGGTGTTGTTTCCAGGGATGTGTGTGGTTGTCTTGTTTTATTGTATTTTGTTGCTAAAAGTAGGACAATAGGGAATGTTTTTTAGAACAATGGGGAAACTTGTTAGCTGCCTAGTATATGCAGTTATAATTTGTGTGTTTTAAACTATTCTCTGATGCTATTTTGGCTTTGCTATACTGTTTGGGCCCAATTCTACAAATCCTTACTCATTCAAACAGTGCTTATTCACACAATTAGTCTCATCGACTTCATTGGCACTAGTAATGTGAGGAAAGCTTTTTGGAATTGTGCACCGCATACAGGAAACCAGTGGCTGCTATAAGACACTACTTGTGTCTCAGATTCTAAGCTCTGGTCACAATTCACTGATGGAGAAAACTGGTTTGAAATCCATCTCTTTGATTTCTGTTCATGAACATAGGCGCCTCCTAAGCTGTACTGGCACGATTCAAAATAAAACATCAATGACAGTCTATTTTTTTTAATAGCACAATCTATTTATCCGATATCAATTGCCTACAACAATGAAAATTTCAGGTTCTTATTACTTTCTGCTTCCCCTCCCACAAATGACCTCTCAATTTCCGTTGATTTCAATGCGACCCGAAGGTTGCACAGCACTCACAGGATCAGGCCCCAGAATTGTTTCAAGAGAAATAATTTTCTGTCTCCTCCTCAAATCGAGATGCTTTGATATGAATAATCAAACTTTGTAGATCCAGAAGCTGATGCTGACAGAGCAACAAGAAGCAACTGAAAAATTCTTTAGGAATAAATGTGAGCAGCAAGGTGCTCAGTGCAAAAGAGCGACTTTATTATCTCAATCAGAACCCAGCCTGCTGTTGGCTAGTATCATGGAAACAGAGCTGTGTCGGATAGATATCTATTTACTAGACTGCTGTCATAAAATTGATGCAGGTGACTGTGTAGGGAGAATATAAACCTTCTCTCTGGGAATCTGATCACTGTATTGTTTATGGCAGGAAAGCTGTAGCAAAGAATTTTTATTTTTGACTTCACTGATCAATAAAGACCAGGTGCAATAAACATGGTACCCTGGGCATACCATACAATGCCATAACAGCTATGGAAAATCTTTTTGTTCAGAGTGCCCAAGGTCTTAGTCAGGCTTCCATAGTGCAGAATCCAGACAGATATTATTCATTTATCTATTCACACTCCAGAATAACCTCCCCCTGGAGGCGGAGGGAGAGGAGAGTAACTAGAGTCTGTTGGTCTTTGTTGTAAAAATGGAAGACAACGAAGGAAGAATCATGTCCTGTCTGTAATGTACCAACATATAAATTAGTCACTACAGACCAAGGCTCTTTAAGATATGTGCACTACAACCTTTTAATTGAACTAATTTATGAGCTTGTTTCATGGTCCAATGTGTCAATTAGTCATAAGTTAAAGGGTTTGTTCTTTACGAGTCAGGAAAAGCTCAGCTCCCACCTCTTGGCTTTGGGCTCTAGGCACAAATGGCAGGAAAGGAAATATTTTCTCTCTACTTGTTAGTGCATAACATTCCTTTCACATGTCGATGTCACTGAAGCAGACTTCACCCAATTCCTCAGCCTGCAGGCAAAACAATAACCTGTGTGCCTCTTGTAGTAAGTCAGAGAGTTAGAGTAAGGATGTGGGGTGCAGAAAGTTAAAATGCAGAATTCTAAGCTAGTGTAGAGCTACTGTGGATTACTCCAGTGTAAAAGAAATCAGAATTTAGCCCAAACTACCTACCACTGGGATGCTACATGGTAATGGGATACAGAGCCTTTCACCCTTACTGGTACAAGTCAATCCCAGGCACAGGCGACAAATTTCCAAAGTGCCGGGGGTGCTCAACCCCCGGCACTGTCCCAGGCCCCACCCCTGTCCCACCTCTTCCCGCTCCACCCTCTCCCCTCAGCGCACAGCGTCCTTGCTCCTCCCCCCTCCTTCCCAGCCTTCTGTATGCCACGAAACAGCTGTTCGCAACAGGTGGGAGGCATGGGGAGGGAGGAGGAGGCACTGATCTACGGTGCCTGCCGGCGAGCGGGAGGCGCTGGGTGGGGTGGTGGGGGAGCTGATAAGGGGGCTGCCAGTGGGCCCGTGGGTGCTCCAGTCCCAGAGCATCCATGGGGTCGGCTCCTATGATCCCAGGTCTGTAACAGTAAAATCATGGATGTTAACAGCATATGTTAAAAGAAACGCTGCCAAGTAATTTAGGTCCCCAGATCTAGGCTCTGTTTAGGGAAAAAAACAGCTAAAAATATTCATCCATAGTCGATAAAGATCAAACACAACGTGATTGTTTCCCTTTTAATTCCTTTTTACCCTATGTTTCATACTAGTGGACAGCAGTTTCCCACACACATTTTCAGACCATAGGGGCACATACCTCTGACATGGAGGACAGAAATACACCTTCATATAAAGCCATTAGCCTTTTTTTTTTCCAGTGATCTGGGGGGAAATATAAAAATCATTGTTGATAAAGTTGGCAGACATGACAAAAAGTGGTGATAGTGAGGAATGGTCAGTTCTACAGAGTGATCTCTGATACAGGTGAGTGTGACACTCTGCAGCCCGTATTTACCATGGTGATGGGATTATGATACATAGTATGCCTCGTGAGGTGCCACTTTAAAAGTCTTAATCTTTTGAACATTAATATCCTGTTAAGTTGTACGTGCTATCATTGTATATGAAGTTTCGCTATGTATGTGCCACTGAAACATGTTGTGAGATTGGGAACACCCACAAGCAGCCTTTCAGGTGCAACAATAAAAAGGCCAAACTACGTTAATGGCCTATTGAGGAAAATACAAACACTCACAAGGATTATCCCAGGAACTGTATATAATGGAAACCTCTCTACCTAACAGAGACTGTTTGACTCATGTCACAGCAAAAGATCTTTCCAGCAAGTTGGAAGAAGATATAAAAGAGGGAAGTTACATCATTGCTTGGCCTCACTCCCCCTACAACACAACACCTGGAGACACCTTAGGAACAAAGACTGAACTGGGTAGTTAATAAATATGTTTCATATTTTTGCCTAAAACAATGTGTTGTTTCAAGTGCTAAAGGGAAATCTGCTCAGGAGCAAGGGCTGGTGCATTGTCCTCTCCACATTGAGGGAGAGGTGGACAGGGTAATAAATTCATACTGGTCAGGCTTTTGACCAGGGTAAGACAGTACAGCTCTGGCACCCTAGGCTGTGAATCTGGGGGAGAAGCTTTCATGTAACTGCAGCTGGGTGTGTCCCTTCCTGTGTGAGTGCAGGAGGAGGAGCAGTCTGCAGCTTGTCACAGCAGCACAGTGTGAGAAGGAGCCTTTATACAAAGTAAATATACAAAGTAAATATCCTTAAACCAAACAAGTGAAGAGGGCTTTGAATTATGTTCAAAGAGGGCAGGTGACAAAAAGGTACAAGCAGGTTATAAAAAAAAAAAAAAGGAAACTCTAACAGAGGGCTAATTTGGATTTGGAGGGGGGATGGAATGGTACATTCCAATAGAGTCATAGGAGCAACAAGATGGAAATCAGTGGAAGAATTTGCTCAATATCTCAGATGTCTATAAGCAAATGCAAGGAGTATGGGGAACAAAACAAGAAGAACTGGAAGTATTAGTACATAAGCTAAATTATGACTTAACTGGCATCACAGAGACTTGGTGGGATAAATCTCATAACTGGAATGTTGGTATAGACGGGTATAGCTTTATCAGAAAGCACAGGCAGGGGAAAAGGCGGGGCGGGGGGGGGGAGAAGAGGGTCTTGCATTACACATCAAGTATATATGCTCTTGACCTGAAGGAGGTGAGACAAAAACCAGTTGAAAGTCTGTGGGTGAAGAAAAAAAGGAAGGAAAACAGGGGCGATGTCATGGTAGGGATCTAATATAGACCACTAAATCAGAAGGAGGTGGTGAATGTGGCTTTTTTAGAACCTATAGAAATATCCAAAAACATAAGACCTGATAGTAACTGGGGACTTTAAGTACCCAGATATCTATTTGAAAAATAATATGGAAAAACACAAAGTGTCCAATAACTTCTTTTAATGTATTGGGGACCATTTTTGTTGGTTTGTTTCAGAATGTGGAGGAAGTAACAAAGGGGGGCAGCCATTTTAGGCTTGATTCCAACAGGGAGGAATTGGTTGCAAATCTGAAGGTTTAAGGTCATTTGGGTAAAAGGAATCATGAAATGATGATTTAATTATTCTAAGAAAAGGTGTGAGAGCAGCAGAATAAGGACAATGGATTTCAAAAGAGCAGACTTCAACAAGCTCAGAGAACTGGTAGATGAGGTCCCATAGGAAGAAAATCTAAGGGATAGAGGAGGATAGAGGAGTTCAGAACTGTCAGTTTCTTTAAGAGACAATATTAAGAGTGCAGCAGCAAACTACCCTGATGCAAAAGAAAGATAGCAAGAATGGTAAGAGGATAATATGCTCCCATCAGGAGCTTTTTAACACCCTGAAAATCAAAAAGAAATGCTATAAAAAGTGGAAACATGGACAAATTGCTCAGGCGTACAGAAGAATAGCACAATCATGTAGGCAATATGTATGGAGATGTGCGAATGTACTGTCCACACAGACGTTTCACAAAGATGATGATCACCAGTGTGACACAGGTTTTCAGTAGAAACCTTGCATGAGGCTATAAAAGAAATTATGTTATTAGGGTCTTGTAATTAAAGGCAGTTCACCCAGAGGTAGCGTGCCTTAAGGCAGGTTCCAACAGACAAGGGGTTGGAAACACATCTCCTTATTTGACCATTGTGGGTCTTCCAATGGGAGTCTGTGGCTCTCTGTACCTCAAAGCAGCACCATGGAACCCCCATATTCACCACTGACATATAATTATGATATTTTTTGTACAAAGTATACCTTGTGAGTCATTATTTTAAAAGCCTTGATCTGTTGAACATTAAAATGCTGTTGTTTTGTATGTGCTACCTGTGTATGTAAAGTTATGAAGTTTTGTGGTGTGTGTTACTGAAATAGTTTGGAGTAGACAGCTGCACTGATGGCCCAGTAAAGGGAATCCACACTCACAACTACTATCTGAGGAACTGTATACAATGCAGACTTGTCAGAGAGATCACAGACAATGGAAAATGCTTGACCAATGGGGGTGGACCCCCATGTCACTAGAAAAGATCTTTCCAGAAAGCTAGAAGAAACTATAAAAGAGGGGAAGTGACATCATCACTTCCTCTCACTCGCCCCACAACTCAACAGCAGGAAACACATGTGGAGGACAAAAGACTTTGAACTGGGGAGGTGGTCCCAAGCTGGAGGAAGCTTCCAGCCTGTGTTTTGAAGATCTTTGACCTATTTGTACTATCTATCAGCAGGAGACACTGTTTGATACAAATCCTGTTGAGTTTATAGAACTAAGAATGCAAATTTGTTTTATTTCTTAGGTAACCAAATTTGATCTCTAGGCTTACTACTTATAATCTCTTAAAATCTATCTTTCTGTAGTTAATACATGTTTTATATTTTACCTAAAACAGTGTGTTTTGGTGAAGTCTTAGGCAATCTCAGCTCAGGTGACAAAGGCTAGTGTGCGTCCTCTCCACATGGAGGGAGGGGTAGACTGGGTCATGAACCTACACTGGTCAGGCTTCTGACCGAGGCAAGATGGTACAGTTTGGGTGTGCAAGGCTGGGGAGCTGGGGGAATTGGTCGAGAGCCTCTCTATTGTTGTGGCTGGGAGAAGCATTCATGTAACTCAGTTAGATATGTCCCTGCCTGTGGATGTCTTTGTAAGTGCACTACCTGCCAGAGGTTTGCAACTTGTCACAGCATCATAGTATGAGAGGGATACCCGAGGTCAGTGGGACAGAGAGCTTTGCAGTCCCACATTCAGATTCCACCCCAGGGAAACACCTCAGAGTCTATTTGCATGCTGAGTCAAATGCTAATAAAGAGATTGCAGGGACTTCAAGAGAAGAAATTAACAGGAAAAGGTGAACAGAAGAGGAGAGAACCCTGCTGACAGGTAAAGAACAAATAGCTGATCTAATATATCAAGGGGTGTAGACAGAGGCCTTGGCATCCTTTATCTGGGGACACAAGCTGCCAGAGGACTTGGTCTCACAAAAGGAGATTCTCAGCCATCCTGGTTAAAGAACACTGCGAGAAGGACTTGAGGGTTGGCAGGACATTATTACATGTGAGAGCATCTTGAAAGTGAAGTTTAGTCTCTAGGATGTGTCCTATGATTGTGTTTTATATGTAATTCCTTGCTACCAATATTTCTGTTTGCGATCATCTTGCTCTCTCTGTTCTTTGTTACATTAATGTATTATTTGCCTTCCCTGGAAAGCAATGGAAGGGCTGTGTGTTAGGCGGCACTGTGCTCTAAGGTGTAATTAGTAAGCTGTGGTGTACTGTTCCTTTGGTAATTCTGGGAGTGTCTAGTGGTTAAAGGGCTGGACTCTGCAGAGGCCTGGGGAGTTGGAGTGTGCCTATCGTTATCTTGCAAGAGGGACAGTGGAGCCCGCCTGGGCTGAGAGGGGTGTGTGTGTGTTGCCTGTGGCTGGGAGAGACAGGGATCTGACCCCTGGTAGGTACAGACAAGACTATCACATGCTCAGGGCAGATGGTAGCAAGGTGCCTCACAACTCTGGGTACCTCTGGGAGGGACCACCGAGGCCAAAACCAAAATTAGTGGACATTTCTAAAAACTTTGGCCTTAATCATCTTTTGCAGGGCTGTAACCAGGACAGGGAAAGCGGGGCAGCTGCCCAGGGCTCAAACATGCAGGGAAGAGGAGGAGAGAGGGCACATGGGGTCACATGCCCCCCCCTCCCAGATTTCTGCCTTACATTCAACACAGAGGTTTTTAAATTGTGGGATGCACCTCACCTAGGGGGACTCACCCCACAGTTTGAAAACTGTTGCCTTCTGCCAGGAGCCAGGGGATTGGAAGCTGGTGGGAGGTGCCCGGCCCGCTTGGGCCCCTGGTTCTCTGCTGTGGGAGCTGGGGTACTGGCAGGCTGCCTGGCAGCCCTCCTTACTCTGCTCTTAGAGCCAGGCCACCTCTGCACGGTCAGACGCTCCCCAGGCAGAACAGGCGGCACAGTTCTGAGCTGCGCCCCAACAAGCTCTTGTCTCTTCCCTGAAGGAGCCAGGTGCCAGCTAGCAACGCCCCCTGGAGCTGGTCCCTGCCTGCGGATCCCGGCTGCCATGAGATGCTCCCTCAGGCACTCTTGCTGCTGCCCTGGTGCCTCTGGGAGCATCTCATGGCTGTTGGGCTTCGTGGGCAGAAGCTGGCTTCAGGGGGGGGTTGTCAACCGGCACCGGACTCCTTCCTGGGAGAGTCAAGAGCACATCAGGGTCACAGCTGGGAGCTGTGCTGCCAGCCCTGTCTGAAGACCGCCCGGCCATACAGAGGTGGCCCAGCTCAGGAAGCAGAGTAGGGAGGGCTGTTCAGCAGCAAGCCAGCACCCCGGCTCCCATAGCACAGAGAGTCAAGTGACCTGGGCAGCTCCCACCAGCTTCCAATCCGCCGGCTCCTGGCAGGAGGTGATAGTTTTCAAACTCTAGGGCATGCCCTAAAACCTCTGTGCTAAATGGAGGCAGAAATCTGTTGATCATTACATTCAAGGGACCCTAGAGAATTACTTTTTCTGCTTTTATATAACAGTTTACATTTCACTTGGTAACTCTAGATGCTTTACAGTGTTAAATACAAGCCAGTAGATGAGAGACCTCAGAAATCACTGAAAATAGAGGTGTCATAATGACTAACACCCTAATGCAGAGGGCCTGTGGGGAAATTAAAAGGCACAACTGAAGTGGAAGAGGGCATGATTTCAAAGGGGGGTCTGGGCTCCTTTGCAATGGCCCAGATACTGTACTGCCTATATTACTCCTTTGTTAGAGGGGTAGGCCATCCATTCCTCTAACAAACAGACAGTGCCCCGGCTCCCACAGCACGGAGAGCCAGGGGCCCGAGTGGGCTGGGCAGCTCCCATCATCCAGGGCCGGCTCTGGCTTTTTTGCCGCCCCAGGCAAAAAAGCCTCCGGCCGCTGCCCCCCCCCC
>NW_020698380.1:4035580-4068752 GCF_002925995.2 Terrapene triunguis
GGGGGGGGGGAGGGCGGCCGGAGCCCTGGGAGGAGGGCGGCAAGCCCCGGCAGGGGCTCCGCTCTCCCCCCGGCGGCCAGGGGGAGGGAGGTCGGAGCCCTGGGAGGAGGGCGGCGAGCCCCGGCGGGGGCTCCGCTCTCCCCCCCGGCGGCCGGGGGGAGGGCGCCGGGCGGGAGGACAGCCAGAGTGCCGGGGGCAGGGCGGCGAGCCCCAGCCGGGGCTCCGCTCTCCCCCCAGCGGCCAGAGTGCAGGGGGCAGGGCGGTGAGCCCAGCCGTGGCCCCGCTCTCCCCGGCGGCCGGAGCACCGCGCCGCCCCCCGCCAGGTGCCGCCCCAAGCACAAGCTTGGTGGGCTGGTGCCTGGAGCCGGCCCTGCCACCATCTTCAGATCCACCAGCTCCTGGCAGGAGGTTTTGGTTTTCAAACTCTGGGGCATGCCCTAAAACCTCTGTGCTTAATGGAAGGCAGAAATCATGGGGGGGGGGGGGGGGGCATGTGACCCTGGGTGTTCCCCCACGAGCCACCCCTTTTTTCCCCACCCCCCGCAGATATGCCACTTGCCCTGTCTGTAAGGAGAGCAGCAGCCACGAAGCAGAAAGTTACATGCTCACATTTCATCTAAATTACATTAAAATAATGTAATATCGGCTGTTAAGAAGGCAATCCTGTTCTAATAGTACCCACTAGATAAAGAATGAGATCTTAAGATGTTTAAAGAAAATTTTGATAGCATTCTGTCTGCCAAGGACAACAGTTGTGGTTGTGAAATCTACTTCTTTATTGTTTTGTCTTTATGGTCCCCACTTCTCTATTGTTTATCTGTATGGTCTCTGTCTGGTTCTTTGGTTGTTTCGGTCTGTGACATAACTAATGTTGCAAGATTTAAATCAATTAAGGTGGTGGGGTCTGATTGGATAAAGAATTATTTCGCAATATGCTAAGATTGGTCAAAGAATTATATTGTAATATTTTAGTAAAATTATTGGTTAAGGGATAGCTAAGCAGGACTCAAGTTTCAGGATATAAACTGAGGTCCAAGAAAGAGACCAGCTGGGAAAGGAAGGAGAAGGAGAACTCGCCTCCAAGACACAGCCCAAGATCAGAGCTGCTAGAATCCTATGCATGACCATGACATGCAGCAACTAGAACCCAGATGAGACCAACCTTGCCTGGCCAACAGGGAAAGTCTGCCTGCGTGATCAGAATTGGTGAGCATAGGATTGTAAACTTAGTGTGTGTATTCTCCTTGGTGATTGTTAATGAATAGAGGTTAAGGATATTACTGTACAAGGCTCTTTCACTGGTAAAAGGTCCTGCAAATCCACAGAAGAGTACGCCCTGGGAACTGTGTGAGAGTGGGTGCCCTAGAGTGTGCGGGTAACAAATTTGGTGGGGAATGCAGGCGACCTAGGGTCATTTAGACCAAATTGATCTAGCCTGACAAAATAATAGCAGCAGAATACTGGTGCCATTTTATCAAAAAGGGTCACTGCCTGCTTGGCAAAATGTCCACCCTGAAACAACATGTGGAAAAGAAAACAAAAGGAAAGGGACCAGGATGAGTGGGTGTTAGCTGAAGAACTCACCGTCCTTGCTAAATGGATAGTAGGACAAGGTCCATGCCCACGAGGCAAGATTCTTTCCAGGGGAGGGATTCCCTTGAGTCTGCTTGTAAGAGACGTGAAGCATTCTGTAAGTACGTGAAGCCAAAACCAAAGAAAAAGGACTGTAAAAGCAGCAGCTGCATGGGCATTATGGAAAGCTGTCACTAATCTCTCCAGCCTAGTAGCACCCCAGGAGAGGCAATTTTAGGATTACAAATTGGAGTTGGAAATAGTTAAGGATAATTTGGCTCAGTAGAAGGCATCTCAGTGTGCCAGTGGAGCTTCAGCATTACAGAATGCAACAGCTTTACAGGCGAAAAAAAGAGTGTGAGAACTGAACCTAGTAAACCTGATTGGGGGAAGTAGCCACATTGCAAATGAAGCTGGGGCATGCTAAGGCAGCTGCCAGAATAGTTTTACACAAAAATAAGGATCCGGCCCAGACAAACAGCAACAATACAGTCTACAGAGAAACTAGAGAACATGTTGGGAATCCAGAGGGGCATAGTAGCAGGAGTGATGATGATGAGACGTAATTAAGGCAGTGACGTCGGCCCAACAATTGGGGAAGTTTTTTTATGTAGCAGAACAGGGCGGGCCCCTGTGAGCCCCTGGAATTTTATCTTATTAAAAAGGAGGTACTGCCCATGGCTGCTGGGGTTCTGCCAACGGTATTTGGGAACCCCACCCTCCCCGATTTTAATACATTAGCTTCTAAGACTGCATTGTTAGACGGTTTGAATTCAAAAAGGAAGGTGATTTCAGGATCCATAGATCCAGCTAGGAGGGACCGCGAGTTAAAACAGGACATTTTTTGAGTGACTAGTTTTTTGAGACACGCAGGGATGAGCAGGGAAAGGAAATAAGGATAGAAGAATGGAACCTGTCCAGGGCCCCCGGCCGAAAAGGGCCCGATGCATTATGGCACGTTACAAGAAGAAGACGGGGAGGTGCAATGGGCAGCAGAGGAGCAAAAGGAAGAAATGGATATGAGTATCAGATGCAGAAGAGAGGATCTATGGCTGAAAATGGAAAAGGTACATTGAGAATGGAGGCATGGAGGAAACTCATGATGGGAGGAGAACTAAAAGAGAAATGGGATGGGAAGCCCACAGGTGAGTCACTGTAGAGGGTTGTCCAGTTAGAGAAGCAAGAGGAATTGACTGACGGGGCTCCTGTAACTCCTATAATGGTCCCCGAACCGTTGGCATCACCCTGATAGGGGTGCCCGCCTCCCCAGACTCCCATTGAGGTAGTGGCCCAACTACAGTATGACAAATAGGAGAGTCCCATTCTAGGGGCAATAATGGGGAGATTGAGAAAACAAACATGCCCTGCTATGTTAATTGACACCGGTGTATCAGTATGTGTGCTTGGAGAGGAGGAGGTTACTCACCCTGTGCAGTAACTGACGTTCTTCGAGATGGGTGTCCCTGTGGGTGCTCCACTCCAGGTGTTGGTGTGTCCCTGTGCCTTTGCTCGGAGATTTTTGTAGCAGTACTCGTACCGGCCACGCATGCGCAGAGGCTGCCCCCCCACTGTGAGTCTAGCTTAACAGTACGCATGCATGGCCGGTCTCCTCAGTTCCTTCTCTACAACGGAGGCTACCCCACCTCCGAAGTAGAGGGGAGGAGGGTGGGTAGTGGAGCACCCACAGGGACACCCATCTCGAAGAACGTCAGTTACTGCACAGGGTGAGTAACCTCCTCTTCTTCTTCGAGAGATGTCCCTGTGGGTGCTCCACTCCAGGTGACTTAAAAGCAGTGTGTCTCAAGGAGGTAGGGACTTTGGATCTGATAGGAATGCCGTAGATAGTACAGCCCTGCCCAAACGTATATCAGAGAGAGGGCCTTGAGTAAGGGCATAGTGTTTAACAAATGTGTGTTCAGAGGACCAAGTGGCTGCTTTACAGATATGAGCCAGGGGAACTTTGCGTAAGAATGCTACAGAGGCAGCCAGAGATCTAGTGGAGTGCGTTCTGATGCCGTCTGGAGGTGTAACCTTCTTCATCTGATAGCACAACCGGATGCACTGAGAAATCCAGTTTGAAAGTCTCTGGGTAGAAATAGGAGTACCTTTGGAACGCTCCGCGATGGAGACAAAAAGTCTAGAAGAGTTTCTAAAAGGTTTGGTTCTATCCAAATAGAAGGACAAGGCCCTGCGTACATCTAATGCATGCATTGTGGCTTCAAACGAGTTCGCATGTGGTTTCGGAAAAAAGGTTGGTAGGTGTATCGGCTCATTAATGTGGAATGACGAATGCACCTTTGGAAGAAATTTGGGGTGTAATCTGAGGGTAACCTTGTCTTTGAAAAATAGCGTATATGGTGGGTCTGCCATAAGAACTGCTATTTCTCCTGCCCGTCTGGCGGAGGTAATTGCCACTTGTGACGAAGTGGGGGGTTTTCTTGTTTTCTGTGGGGTTTCAATGGTTTGCATGCAGAGGGGGTGGGACTCAGTTTCCCTGGGTGTTACTGGTTTAACGAGGTGAGGGGAGAGGGAGTGTGTTTTGCAGAGGACCGGAGAGAGGACGCGGGGACCCAGCCGGTGGCCGGGAGGATGGATACCCCAGCGACCGGTGACCTGGCGACCTGGTGACCCAGAGGCCCAGCTGAGGAGACGCAGCCGGTTCTGGCCAGTGGGAGGACAATGGGCTGCAGAGTGAGGACCCAGTGACCTAACCAGCCGGTTCCAGCCAGAGGGAGAGGCCCCGGTTTACGACCCTGTTTACCTGAAGAGAAGACAATGGACAGAGGCGGGGCCTGGGGCCAGTGATCTGAGATGCCCAGCTGGGAGCAGGGGGGCTCGGGGCTGGAGAGGGGGAGCAGGCAGAGCCCACCTGGAGGCAGACAGACTGGGATGTGCTGGGCTGAGGGAGGCCAGGCCTGAGGGTCAGAGAGGTTCCTGTGCTGTGTTCAACTCTCAATAAACCCTTCTGTTTCATGCTGGCTGAGAGTCACTCCGGTCTAGAGAACAGGGTGGCATCAACCCCTTCGGGGGTGGAGGCCCCGGGGGTCCAGAGCGAGTGGACTCCCGGAGGGGGCCCACGGCAGAGACAGACGTGCTAAGGCTCAGAGAGGTGCGGATCCAGGAGGTGGAGGGGCCGGACCCCGAGAGAGAGTGGACCCCCGAGAAGGGCTGTCTCACTAAAAGGGACACCCCCCACGGACCGCACGGGGCCAAGAGTGGGCACGATCTGTGAGTCCGTGACACCACTAAAAATACTGTTTTCAGCGAAAGGTGTAAAAGGGAGCACGTGGCTAGGGGTTCAAATGGTTGTTGAGTTAGGCAAGATAGTACTAAATGAAGGTCCCACGGGGTGGTAGGTGGTTTAATGTCTGGGTATAGGGCTTGGAGTCCCTTGAGGAAACGCTTGGTGATTGGATGAACAAAAACAGAAGTATCATCAATTTTGTCATGAAAAGTTGTAATAGCAGCTAAATGGACTCTGATGGAGCTGAAAGAAAGGCTGGATCACTTAAGGTCCAATAGATAGTCAAGTATGAGTGAGAGAGATACCAACGTGGGACAAAGTTGTTTAGCTAAACACCAATGTGTGAATCGTTTCCACTTTCGTAGATAGGTGGTGCGAGTAGATTGTGTTCTGCTATGTAGGAGCACTCTTTGAACTTGTTCAGAGCAATCTAGTTTGCTTTGGGAGAACCATGTAGGAACCAGGCTTTGAGGTGAAGCATGGACAGGTTGGGGTGGAGAAATTGGCTGTGTTGTTGTGATAGGAGGTTCGGGATGAGAGGTAACGAGATTGGTGGTCGAATCGACATTCTGGTGAGGAATGGGAACCACGGTTGTCTGGGCCACGACAGGGCAATTAGGATCAGCTTGGCACGGTCTGTTCGTATTTTTATCAGGACCCTGTTGAGAACCGGTATCGGGGGAAACGCATAGAGTAAGTTTCGGTGCCATGGGATCATGAATGCGTCTCCCAGGGAATGTTTGCCCAGTCCCGCTCTGGAGCAAAAGTCGGAACATTTCTTGTTTTTTGCAGTTGCAAAAAGGTCTATGGTTGGGTGACACCAAATGCGGAATATGTTGTGAATGGTTTTCTCGTCTATCTCCCATTCGTGATCCCAGGGAAAGCGTCTGCTTAGTTCATCCGCTGTGGTGTTCATCACTCCGGGAAGATAGGCAGCTGTTGTTCGCAATGCACCAATTCCAGAGCTTCATAGCCTCTGTGCAAAGCGAGTGGGATCGAGCTCCTCCCGGCCTGTTTACATAGAACATGCATGCAACGTTGTCTGTCATTATGCATACATGGTGATTCCTGATTAGTGGAAGAAAGTGACGGCACGCATTGCGAATGGCTCAAAGTTCTAGGACATTTATGTGCAGAGAGGTCTCAGTTGAAGACCATAGCCCCTGGACTGTGTGGTGAGACATGTGTGCACCCCAGCCTGTCAGAGATTCATCGGTAGTCAGTATGAGGGATGGAGCCTCCTGAAGAAAGGGGACTCCAGAGCAGAGGTTGGAGTGAACTGTCCACCACAGTAGAGAATCTTTGACTCGGAAAGGTATGGAGAGAATCTTGTTTAGAGTGCACATTCGGTCTGTAAACCGTGGCCAACCATGCTTGGAAGCACCTCATGTAGAGGCGTGCATTTTGGACGACGAAAGTGCACGAGGCCATGTGACCTAGTATTTGTAGACAGTCTCGGACAGTCACCTGGGGACTGTTGCGAATTTTTGTGGCCAGTCGGCTTATGGAGTTGAAGCGGTCGGGTGGAAGAGATGCCAATCCCGTCCGGGAGTCGAGGTATGCCCCTATGAACTCCAGATGGGTGGGGCATAATGTGGATTTGTTTTTGTTTATTTGCAGGCCTAGAGATAGGAAACAATCGACGGTAAGCTGCATGGATCGGAGAGCTTTGTCGAACGTTGAAGCTTTGAGGAGGAAATCGTCGAGGTAAGGAAATATTACGACCCCTTGTTTTCTGAGGTAGGCAGTAACTACGGCTAGGATCTTGGAAAAAACACGGGGGCCGTGGACAGTCCGAAGGGGAGAACCCGGTATTGAAAATGTGTTGAGCCAAGAGTAAAACGTAGGAAGTGTCTGTGGGCCGGGTGTATAGTCACATGAAAATAGGCGTCCTGTAGGTCGAGGGCTGAAAACCAATCACCCTGCTCCAGCGCTGGGATTATGGTGGTGAGAGTAACCATCTTGAACTTTTGCTTTCTGACAAATTTGTTGAGCCGCCTGAGGTCGAGGATTGGTCGCCATCCCCCAGTTTTCTTTTCTGTTAAGAAATAATGGGAGTAAAAACCCTTCCCTTTGTGTCGTTCTGGCACAATTTCTATTGCTCCCAGTTGAAGGAGATGCTGCACTTCTTGGAGAAGTAGTCACTCGTGAGAAGGGTCCCTGAAGAGGGACGGGGAGGGTGGGTGGGTGGGAGGCAAGGAGAGGAAGGGGATGGCGTATCCAATTGTAACCACCTCTATAACCCACTTGTCGGAGGTAATGTTCTGCCATTGGTGGGAGAATGGTCGTAGGCGGTGTCGAAAGATGTGTGCTGGCTGAAGTGGGAACGCTGTTTTCTAAACCCTCGACCAAGGCTTCAAATCTGCCTATTAGTTGGATTGTCAACATCACACTCAAAATATACAAAGTAAATATCCTTAAATCAAACTAGTGAAGAGGGCTTTAAACTATGTTCAAAGAGGGCAGGTGACAAAAGCCTACAACAAGCAGGTATTTTAAAAAGGCAACCTTAACAGAAAGCTTCAAATTGTGTGTGGGGGGGAGGGGAAGGGAAATTGGAAAATTGCAATAGGGTCATAAGAGCAACGAGATGGATATCAGTGGAGGAATCTGCCCAACATCTCAGATGACTACACACAAATTCCAGGAGTATGGGGAATAAACAGGAAGAACTGGAAGTATTACTATATAAGCTAAATTATTACTTAATTGGCATCACAGAGACTTGGTGGGGTAATTCTTATGAAGGCAATGTTGGTATAGAAGTCCAGGGGTATAGCTTGTTCAGAAAGGACAGGCAGAGAAAAAGGAGGTCTTCCATTATACATCAAGTATATATGCTCTTGATCTGGGGTCCAGGGGGAGGTGAGATGAAGACCAGTTGAAAGTCTGTGGGTGAAGAAAAAAGGGGAAAAAACACCTGGGGAGATGTCATGATAGGGATCTAATATAGACCACTAAATCAGAAGGGGGAGGTGAATGAGGCATTTTTAGAACCAACATAAATATCCAAAAAAATACAAGACCGGATAGTAACTGGGGACTTTAACTACCCATATCTCTATTTGAAAAATAACATTGCAAAACACATTGTCCAGTAAGTTCTAGAAATGTATTGGGGACAATTTTTTTGTTTTGGAAAGTGGAGGAAGTAACCAAGGGGGGGTCAGCCAGGCATATAGTGACAAAATCAGAATGGCTAAAGCACAGACACAAGTTATGCCTAGCAAGATGCATGAAAGGCAATAAGAAGAGGTTCTTTAAATGCTTTAAGATCAAGAGAAAGGAAAGTGTAGATCCTCTAAACAGCCAGAAAGGAGACCTAATAACTGATGACATTGATAAGGCTGAAGTTTGCAATGCCTGTTTTGCTTCAGTCTTCACTAAAAAGGTAAATGGCTTCCAGATAGTTAATTAAATATGAACAACAAAGAGGAAGGGATGCAGGCCAAAATAGATGAAAAAATAGGTGAAAGAGTAGTTAGATAAGTTAGATGTATTCAAATTGACAGGGCCTGATGAAAGGCACCCTAGGGTAGTTAAGGAACTTGCTGAAACAATTTTGGAACCATTAAGCAATTATCTTTGAGAACTCATGGAGACCGGGTGAGGTCTCAGAGGACTGGAGAAGAGCAAACATAGTGCCTATTTTTAGAAAGCGGAACAAAGATGACCCAGGGAATTATACACCTGTCAGCCTAAGTTCGATACCAGGAAAGATATTGGAACATGTTATTAAACAATCAATTTGTAAGCGCCTAGAGGATAATGGGATTATAAGTAATAGCCAAAATAGATTAGTCAAGAACAAGTCATGCCAAACCAACCTAATTTCTTTTCTTTGCTTAGTCAATGGGTGCAGAAGAAGCACACAATATAGCTTGAATTTAGTAAGGCTTTTGATATAGTCCCATGGCATTCTCATAAGCACACTAGGGAAATGTGGTCTAGACGAAATTATTATAATGTTAGTGCACAACAGCTTGAAAGACCATATTCAAAGAGTAGTTATCAATGGTTCACTGTCAAACTAAAAGGACATATCTCGTGTGGTCCCACAGGGGTCAGTCCTGGGTCTGGTACCAACCTTGGAGGCATTGTTATCCTTTGGATGCCAGGACACCTGACAAATTGGTGTCTCCTTACCTAGGGAGGGAGGCTAATGGACTTGTGAAGTGCTGGCCCCAAACTATTGTCTAAAAGTACCATGCAACTGTTGTATGACAGAGGATGAACTGTTTGAACTGGCCTGATGAGGGGTAAAATTAGGTGCCTCTATCTTTATTCAAGGAAATGAAGAGGCTGATTCTCTGATACTGCTACATTATAATTATACAGGAAAATGTATTCTAAGAGAAAAGCCAAATGAGCACATAGACTTAACAAATATTGCATTTCTGTTCATATGTAGTGGTACAGCCCAGGAGAACTTTATGGTATTGAAAGCCCAATGGAAAAATAAATCTCAACCATATGTACTGGTTTTTGTTTGTTTGTTTTAAAGCACCAGTCTAATTCCTTGTCATCTGTAAACTGGAATAGTTTACAAAGTAAACATTTTTATGTCTGCAAAGAGAATTTTGAGCCTGTCCTACACAATTTGGTTTCCTAGGGAAGATGATATGTTCGTTGCCCTAGGAGCTTCTACTTTTAGTTTGTTAGCCGTAGCCATTCAGAGGTATTTCACTATGATTAAAAAGAGGCCTTATAATGCAAATAAAAATACAGGTTCTTCCTTCTTATTGGTACATGTTGGCTTATTTCATTTCCATGAGTACCTTACCAGTCCTATATTGTGCTGAGTTTATGCAATGCAAACAGAGCCAACCAGTTTCTGTTTGGTGGAAAGCATAAGATGAGATGCCTACTTAGTCTTTTAGCCATCTGATGACAGCTCATGTCTATCTGCTTCTCAAGCAGTATACCCCAAAGCAGTCTATCTTTGGAGGACAGCAAAAAAGGCAGAAGACCATCAGGTAATTCTTTGTGCCTTGTGCACAGTACAGTTGCACACGGCTGAAACAAGATCATTTATCTATAAGTTCAAACCACCACTCCCTGAACCACAGGAACTGAACATGAAGGCCAAGAAGAACCTGCTGTTGCTCACATGCTCCTCTTTTTGTTGTCAAATTCAGTGAAACTTAGTATTCAACTCATAGGTTGGGGTTGACTGAGAGTTAAGCATCCTAGCCCGACCTGTATTACCAAATGAAAGGCTGGAAAAATGTGTCATTCTTCAGAAGATCAGAGCTGTAACTAGATATTTTAGCACCCGGGGCGAGCAATCATATTTGCACCCTCTAGAGGCAATGTTTGGGGGGGCACGACATGTGCTCCCCCAAGATTTCTGCCTTCCATTAAGCACAGAGGTTTTAGGGCTCATCCCACGTTTGAAAACTGTCGCCTCCTACTAGGAGCCAGCGATAAAAGCTGGTGGGAGCTGCCCAGGCGCCTGGCTCTCCGTGTTGTCGGAGCCAGGGTGCTGGCTGGCTGGCTGCCTCTCAGCTCTCCCTGTCCTGCTCCCCGAGCCTTGCCCCCTTGCATGGCCGGACATGCCCCAGGCAGGGCTGGCTGCATAGTTCCCAGCTGCGACCCAGATGTGCTCTTGCCTCTCCCCCGAAGGATCCCGGATCCCGCTGGCAATGCCCACCGCAAGCCAGCCCCTGGCCACAGAGCCCAACTGCCATGAGATGCTCCCTGAGGAATTTGTTGCTACTACAGAGTAGCAGCAGAGCCAGGAGCACCAGGGGAGCAGCAAGTGAGTGCCTCAGGGAACATCTTCTGACAGTCAGGTTCCGGAGGCAGGGGCCAGCTCCAGGGAGCATCACCAGCTGGTGCCAGGTTCCTGCAGGGAAGAGGCAAGAGTGTGCTAGGGGCACATCTCAGAGCTATGCCTGCCACCCGCCCAGCCCGGGAAGCACCTGGCCGTGCTGAAGTGACCTGGTTCAAGGAGCAGGACATGGAGGGCTGCCAGACAGATAGCTCCCCTGCTCCCACAGCATGGAGAGACAGGGGACTGAGTGGGACGGGTTGCTCCCATCAGCTTCAGATTCACCAGCTCCTGGCAGGAGGCGATGGTTTCAAACTGTGGGGCATGCCCTAAGCCTCTGTGCTGAATGGAAGGCAGAAATCGGGGTAGGGGCATGTGACCCCATGTGTCCCCCCCGACACTCCTTTTCTCTTCCCCCAGCAGCTGTCCCTCTCGCCCTGCCCTGGTTACAGCCCAGAAAAAGAGAATTAAGGCCAAATTTTTTAGAAACGTCCACTAATTTTGTTTGGTTTTGGCCTCTGTGACACCTCCCAGAGGTACCCACGGTTGTGAGGCACCTTGCTACCACTACACGCAGTGTGCGATGATCTTATCTGTACCTACCACAGGTCAGCCCCCTGACGCTCCCAGCCACAGGCAACGCGACCGTTCCCCCTACCAGCCCAGTTGAGCTCCACTCTCACACCTGCAAGCTAGCGATAGGCACACTCCAACCCCCAAGGCCTCCGAGCATCCCCTGCGGTGTTTAGTCCCCTAACCACTGGACACTCACAGAATTACCAGACCCGCTGTTCCCAAAGGAACAGTATACCACAGCTTACCAATTACACCTTAGAACACAGCACGGCTGAACACACAGCCCTTCCATTGCTTTACAGAGAAGGCAAATATAAGTTCATTTCAGAAAGAACAGAGATAGAGATGATAGCAAACAGAAATATTGGTAATAAGGAGTTACATGTAAAATACAATTGTAACACACATCCTAGAGACTAAACTTCATGTACAAGATGCCCTCTTGTGTAATAACATCCTGCATACCCAAAAGTCCTTCTCACAGTGTTCTTCAACCATGATAGCTGTCAATCTCCTTTCCTGAGACCAAGCCCACTGGCAGGCTGTCTCCCTAGATAAAGGAGGCCAGTGCCTCTGTCTATACCCCTAGAAACATTAGGCCAACCCTTTGTTCTTTACTTGTCAGCGTGGTACCCTCCTCTGCTATTTACCTCTCCCTGTTCATTTCTTCTCTTGAAGTCCCTGCAATCTCTTCATTAGCATTTGACTCAGTATGCAAATAGACTCCCATTGGGGAACACAAAGGTCACCTAGGGCAGGGGTTCTCAAACTGAGGGTCATGATACCTCAGGGGGTCACGAGGTTCTTATGTGGGGGTCGCAAGCTGTCAAGTGCCCCAAACCCCACTTCACCTCCAGCATTTAAAAAATATTTAACACTGTTATAAAAGTGTTTTTAATTTATAAGTGGGATTGAACTCAGAGGCTTGCTGTGTGAAAGGGATCATCAACACAAAAGTCTGAGAACCACTCACCTCAGGAGAAAGAACAGGAGTACTTGTGGCACCTTAGAGACTAACAAATTTATTAGAGCATAAGCTTTCGTGGGCTACAACCCACTTCTTCGGATGCATATTGAGTGAAACCAATATGCACCTCAGGAGATAAGTGTCTTCAACCTCCTGTGTGTTGGAACCTGCCTTAAGGCATGCTACCTTGGGTGACGACCTGCCTTTAATTACAAGGCCCTGAGAACATAATTTCATATATATTAGGGCCGTCGATTAATTGCAGTTAACTCAGGCGATTAACTCAAAAAAAATTAATGATTTAAAAAATTAATCGCGATTAATCGCAGTTTTAATCGCACTGTTAAACAATAGAATACCAATTGAAATTTATTAAATATTTTGGATATTTTTCTACATTTTCATATATATTGTATTCTGTGTTGTAATTGAAATCAAAGTGTATTTTTTATTACAAATATTTGCAGTGTAAAAATGATAAACTAAAGATAGTATTTTTCAGCTCACCTCATACAAGTACTGTAGTGCAATTTCTTTATCGAGAAAGCTCAACTTACGAATGTAGATTTTTTTTTTGTTACATAACTGCACTTACAAACAAAACAATGAAAAACTTCAGAGTGTATACGTCAGCTCAGTCCTACTTCTTGTTCAGCCAATCGCTAAGACAAACAAGTTTGTTTTCATTTACAGGAGATAATGCTGCCCTCTTCTTATTTACAATGTCACCAGAAAGTAAGAACAGGCATTTGCATGGCACTTTTGTAACCAGCATTGGAAGGAATTTACATGCCAGATATGCTAAACATTCGTACGCCCCTTCATGCTTCGGCCACCATTCCAGAAGACATGCTTCCATGCTGATGACGCTCGTTAAAAAAATAATGCGTTAATTGATTTGTGATTGAACTCCTTGAGGGAGAATTGTATGTCCCCTGCTCTGTTTTACCCACATTCTGCCATAGATTCCATGTTATAGCCGTCTCGGGTGATGACCCAGCACATTGTTCATTTTAAGAACACTGTCACTGCAGATTTGACAAAACGCAAAGAAAGTACCAATGGGAGATTTCTAAAGATAGCTACTGCACTGGACCCAAGGTTTAAGAATCTGAGGTGCCTTCCAAAATCTGAGAGGGATGAGGTGTGGAGCATGCTTTCAGAAGTCTTCAAAAGAGCAACACTCTGATGCAGAAACTACAGAACCCAAACCACCAAAAAATCTTCTGCTGGTGGCATCTGACTCAGATAATGAAAATGAACATACATCGGTCCGCACGCCTTTGGATTGTTATCGAGCAGAACCAGTCATCTGCATGGACGCCTGTCTCCTGGAATGGTGGTTGAAGCATGAAGGGACATATCAATCTTTAGTGCATCTGACACAAATCTTGCGATGCTGGCTACAACTGTGCCATGAGAACGCCAGTTCTCACTTTCAGGTAACATTATTAACAAGAAGAGGGCAGCATTATCTCCTGCAAATGAAAACAAACTTGTTTGTCTGAGCGATTGGGTGAACAAGAAGTAGGACTGAGTGCACTTCCAGACTCTAAAATTTTACATTGTTTTATTTTTGAATGCAAGGTTGTTGTTTTTTTACATAATTCTACATTTAAGTTCAACTTTCATGATAAAGAGATTGCACCACAGTACTTGTATTAGGTTAATTGAAAAATACCCTTTTTTTTTTTTTTTACAGTGCAAATATTTGTAATCAAAAATAAATATAAAGTGAGCACTGTACACTTTGAATTCTGTGTTGTAATTGAAATCAATATATTTGAAAATGTAAAAAACATCCAAAAATATTTAAATAAATGGTATTATTAACAGTGCGATTACTCACAATTAGTTGTTTTTTTTTAAATCGCTTGACAGGCTATATATATTACACACACATACACACACCTCCATACATATTGTTCACACAGACATTTCAAAAAGATAACTATCACTGGTGCAGTTCTTTGGTGAACTACAATATAAATACCAGAGCCAGGGAATCCTCCTACATTTTATGGACCCCTTTGCTCTCTGTCAGTTGGCATTAAGGGAAGACCCCCAAGAACGGGTCACAAGGTCTAATCTGATACAAATAAACCCTGATTTTCAGTCAGTGGAAGTGTGTGCGCTCATTCATGTACTCTATGAAAGGTTCAGCCAAGGTCAGTGGAAAAACACACATGCACAACTATTCATTTTAAAAACGTTGGTTGCTCGGGGATGGTATGAAGGTCTGACCACCAGCAACTCTTAGATCTTTTGAGATCTGTGGCCATCCACAAATGTATTGCTTTAAGTGATCTGTGCAAACAGGCAACTGTTTAGCAAGCAAGATAGTGCAGCAGTAGAATACCAAGCTGTCTTCTAGGAGACTTCCCCTTTGTAAGTGGAGACTGAAATCACCACAGATTGGTCCTGCTTCTGGGGATTGGTCCTGCTTTGAGCAGGGGTTAGACTAGATGACCTCCTGAGGTCCCTTCCAACCCTGTGATTCTATGATTTTATGTTTCAAGATTTACCTGGGTTATCTGCTAGTATGGATTCCCAAAGAGGAATTGATTTGTAGATTTAAAGGCCAGAAGGGACCATTCAGTCTGATTTCTTGCGTAACACAGACCATAGAATTTCATTTCACCAAGCAATTCCTGCATAAGCCCAAAACCTCTGGTTGAGCTAGCGCATAGCTTTGAGAAAAATATCCAATCTTGATTTAAAGACTTCAAGTGATGGAGAATCCACCACACCCCAAAGTCATTGTTCCAGTGATCAGTTCCTCTCACGATTACAAGCTTTGCAACTTATTTCTAGTTTGAATTTATCTAGATTCATCCTTTAGCCATTGAAGATTGTTATCCCTTTGTCTGCTAGACTGAAGAGCCCTTTGCTATCAGAAATCTTCTCCCTTTGTAGGTACTTACAGACCATGATCTAGTCATCTCCTAACCTTCTCTTGGATAAATTAAATGAATTGAGCTGCTTTAGTGCCTTCAATAAATGGTTATGAAGCCTACGCTAAAGCAGACATGCAGATGAGATAGAAAAAAATACAGGAAGAGAGATGGGCAGAGATACAAATTAAAAAGTGTACCATATTTAATAGACACACACTGATCTGCCAAGCTGCAGTTGAAAGATATAGGTCTCTCTTTTTAATAGCTGTTCCTATTTTCTAATCAAGTTCATGACTGACCTCTATATGCTCTAAGGGATTTTTTTCCCCAAGATATACTTTCTCCAATAATTTTATGCTCATTTTCAGCCCTCAGGCTGTTGAACAAATATACAGGTGCCTCTTCATAATTCACTTCGCTGGCAAAGTTGGAAATTTCTGGCAGTCAATAAATATTTTCTGTAGAATAGTTTCCGTCTTTCTGGGTTTTTTCAACCAGGTTTTGTTTAGCTGGTTGGTTTTCGGGGATGGAGGGGGGTGTTGTTTCCAGGGATGTGTGTGGTTGTTTTGTTTTATTTTATGTTGTTACTAAAAGTAGGAAAGGAACAAAAGTTTGGTTTTTAGGACAGTGGGGAAACTTCTTAGCTGCCTAATATATGCTGACACCATTTGTGTGTTTTAAACTATTCTCTGACACTGTTTTGGATCTGCAGTATTGTTGGGGCCCAATTCTACAAATCCTTATTTATGCAAACAGTGCTTGTTCACACAATTAGTCTAATCAACTTAATTGGGACTAGTAATGTGAGGAAGGGTTTTTGGAATTGTGCCCCAAATATAGGAAACCAATGGCTTCTATAAGACTCTACTTGTGCCTCAGATTGTGTAAGCTCTGACCACAATTTAAGCAGAGGTGGAGAAAATTGGTTTGAAATCCATACTTTATATTTCTGTTCATGAACATATGCTCCTCCTAAGCTGTACTAGCCTGATTCAAAATAAAACAAATGATAATATTTTTAATAGCACACTGTACTTAACTGATATCAATTGCCCACAGCAATGAAATGTTCAGGTTCTTACTACTTTCCGCTTCCCCTCCTGCAAATGACCTCTCAAATTTCCATCGATTTCAAAGGGAGCTGAAGGTTGCACAGCACTCACAGGATCAGGCCCCAGAATTGTATCAAGAGAGAAATAATTTTCTATCTCCTCCTCCTCAAATAGAGATGTTTTGATGTGAATAATCAAACTTTTGGCATCAGCTTCTGGATCTACACAGAGCAACAACCAGCAGCTAAAAGAAATTCTTTAGGAATAAATGTGAGCAGCAAGGTGGTCAGTGCAAAAAGGTTACTTCAAACAGAACCCAGCCTTCTGTTGGTTAGTATCATGGAAACAGAGCTGTGTCGGATAGATATCTATTTACTAGACTGCTGTCATAAAATTGATGCAGGTGACTGTGTAGGAAGAATATAAACCTTCTCTCTGGGAATCTGATCACTGTATTGTTTATGGCAGGAAAGCTGTAGCAAAGAATTTTTATTTTTGACTTCACTGATCAATAAAGACCAGGTGCAATAAACACGGTACCCTGGGCATACCAAAGAAGGCCATATCAGTTATGGAAAATCTTTTTGTTCAGAGTGCCCAAAGTCTCAGTTAGGCTTCCATAGTGCAGAATCCAGACAGATATTATTCATTTATCTATTCACACTCCAGAGGAACCTCACCCTGGATGGGGAGGGAGAGGGAGAATAACTCGAGTCTGCTGGTGCTTGTAAAACTGGAAGAAGATGAAGAAGGAATCATCTGCTGTCTATATGTACCAACCTATAAATTAGTCACTACAGGCCAAGGCTCTTTAAGATATTTGTACTACAACCTTTTAAGTGGACTAATTTATGAGTTTGTTGCATGGCCTAATGTGTCAGTTAATCTTAACTTAAAGGTCCCTCACCAAAGGCTCTTAAGCAAAGTAAACTTTCATGGGATAAGAAGGAAGGGTCCTATCATAGATCAATAACTGGTTATAAGATAGGAAACAATGAGTAGGAATAAATGGTCAGTTTTCAGAATAGAGGCACGTAAATAGTAGTGTCCCACAGAGGTCTGTACTGGGACCACTACTGTTCAACATATTCATAAATGATCCGTAATAAGGAGTAGACAGTGAGATGGCAAAATTTGCAGAGGATACAAAAACTACTTAAGACAGTTAAGTCAAAAGCAGACTGCAAAGATTACAAAGGGACCACACAAAACTGGGTTACTAAGCAACAAAATGGCAGATGAAATTCAATGCTGACAAGGGCCGGCCTCAGGGAAAATGGTACCCTGGGTGAACTTGTATTTTGGTGCCCCACCATCACCCCTAACCCCCCCACCAGCTCCCAGGGCTCCCCACCCTCCATCACCCCTAGCCCCCTCAAGCTCGCCACCTCCCACCCACCCCCATCACCTCTGGGCCACGCTGCCTCCCCACAGTGCTTAATTTGTATTGAAAGAGGTACCAGAGCTCAGCCCAGGCACAAATTGAGCACTGGCTGGGCAACCTGATAGCAGCGGCTGCTGGCCGGGCACCCAACTCTGAAGGCAATGCCACTGCCAGCAGCAGCGCAGAAGTAAGGGTGGTATGGTATAAGGTGTATTGCCACCCTTTTTTGCCTGGCACTCAGTCTGCGGCTTAAGGCAGGCTTTGCGTTGTCACACGGGGGCTGCATCTTGCCAGAGTCCACGGTGCTCCCACAGACCTCTGGCCACTTCTGGTTCACCAGGAGCACCATTTCAGACTTTGGTGGGGTGGGGCAAGTTTAACTATGATTCATAGATTCATAGATTCTAGGACTGGAAGGGACCTCGAGAGGTCATCGAGTCCAGTCCCCTGCCCTCATGGCAGGACCAAATATTGTCTAGACCATCCCTGATAGACATTTATCTAACCTACTCTTAAATATCTCCAGAGATGGAGATTCCACAACCTCCTTAGGCAATTTATTCCAGTGTTTAACCATCCTGACAGTTAGGAACTTTTTCCTAATGTCCAACCTAAACCTCCCTTGCTGCAGTTTAAGCCTATTGCTTCTTTTTCTATCCTTCGAGGTTAAGGTAATCAAGTTTTCTCCTTCCTTCTTATGACACCCTTTTAGATACTTGAAAACTGCTATCATGTCCCCTCTCAGTCTTCTCTTTTCCAAACTAAACAAACCCAATTCTTTCAGCCTTCCTTCATAGGTCATGTTCTCAAGACCTTTAATCATTCTTGTTGCTCTTCTCTGGACCCTCTCCAATTTCTCCACATCTTTCTTGAAATGCGGTGCCCAGAACTGGACACAATACTCCAGTTGAGGCCTAACCAGCGCAGAGTAGAGCAGAAGAATGACTTCTCGTGTCTTGCTCACAACACACCTGTTAATGCATCCCAGAATCATGTTTGCTTTTTTTGCAACAGCATCACACTGTTGACTCATATTTAGCTTGTGGTCCACTATAACCCCTAGATCCCTTTCTGCGGTACTCCTTCCTAGATAGTCTCTTCCCATTCTGTATGTGTGAAACTGATTGTTCCTTCCTAAGTGGAGCACTTTGCATTTGTCTTTGTTAAACTTCATCCTGTTTACCTCAGACCATTTCTCCAATTTGTCCAGATCATTTTGAATTATGACCCTGTCCTCCAAAGCAGTTGCAATCCCTCCCAGTTTGGTATCATCTGTAAACTTAATAGAAAGCGTACTTTCTATGCCAATATCTAAGTCGTAGATGAAGATATTGAACAGAGCCGGTCCCAAAACAGACCCCTGCAGAACCCCACTTGTTATACCTTTCCAGCAGATGAAGGTGCTCATTTCAAATTGTATTTTTAGTTATATCTATAAAATGACTTAAAATTTGTACAAAAATAAATACGGTTCCAAATATGAAAACTAATAGCAAAGATGGAGTCAAATGTTAGTGAATCACATATATAACTGATCAGTAAACATAAATGCCATAATAATTAGAAAAATAAATTCCCATTCTTAATAAGAGTAAAAAACCCTTAATCATATATTGTTAAAATTAAGTAAATACGTGTTTAGTATAGTGAAAAACAATTAACTAAAATAGAGTAGAATATGGCAGCAACACAGCGTGTCTGTTAAAGTAAACTGATTTTAAGCAGATTTTATATATTTATCTCTACTAAAGATAGTACACAAAGTATCAAACTTGTTTCTGATCTGTGTTAAAGCTCCAGAATTGATACCTCAAGGCTCAGGATTGGGAATATCTTGCTGTATTATCTCCATATTGTTCTAAATTTACATATAAACTTAAAATATGGCTTTAATTGGCGTTTGTAAATATCTTTTCTTTATATAGGAATTAGCTACAGTGCTCATGTCAGCTAATTCCTACGTTATCTGCAAAAAAACCTCCGAGTTTTCAGGTGCCTAAGTAGCCCCTGGTAGCAGAGCGGACAGGGGGCTGCAGACAGGGGAGTTTGAGAGGGAGTTTGACAGAGGGAGGCTTACGATGGTTAGGAAGACCCGCAACACCTGTGCCAGCACTGCTTCTGTCTCCTCCACCTGTGCCTGTAGCCAGACAGAGTGCCTGAGCATGGATGCTTCTACCCAGATCCTGGTGTGGTTTTGCAGGGACTGTAACTTGCAATTTCCACTTACTGATATCCAGGCTGGGGGAGGGAGAGGCATCCAATGTGAAAGGTGCCTGCTGGTGGAATCTCTCAGGCAGCAAGTGGGAGAGCTACAGGAGGAGGTGGCTAGGTTGAGGAGCATCGAATCCACGAGCAATTCCTGGACAGTGTCCATGTGGAGACAGCTGAGGTAGCTGTCCCAGTACACCTTAGAGAGTCATTGTGGATAGTTCTGTGAAAACATCCACTCAATGTGCAGCGGCAGTCAAAAAAGCGAACAGTGTTCGGAATCCGTAAGAAAGGGATCGAGAATTAGGCAGAAAATATATTGCCTCTATATAAATCCATGGTACACAATACGGCATGCAGATCCAGTTGCCCCATTTCAGAAAAGATATTGGAATTGGAAAAGGTACAGAAAAGGGCAACAAAAATGATTAGGGGTATGGAACAGCTTCCATATGAGGAGAGATTGATAAGACTGGGACTTTTCAGCTTGGAAAAGAGATGATTAAGGGGGGAAATGATAGAGGTCTATAAAATCATAACTGGTGTGGAGAAAGTATATAAGGAAGTGTTATTTACGACTTCTCCTAACACAAGAACTAGGGGTCACCAAATGAAATTAATAGGCAGAAGCTTTAAAACAAAAGGAAGTATTTCTTCCACAATCCACAGTCAACTTGTGGAACTCCTTGCCAGGGCATGTTGTGAAGGCCAAGACTATAACAGGGTTCAAAAAGAACTAGATAAATTCCTGGAGGACAGGTCCATCAATGGCTATTAGCCAGGATGGGCAGGGATGGTGTCCCTAGCCTCTGTTTGCCAGAAGCTGGGAATGGACAACAGGGGATGGATCACTTGATGATTACCTGTTCTGTTCATTCCCTCTGAAGCACCTGATATTGGCCACTGTCGGAAGACAGGATACTGAGCTAGATGGACCTTTGGTCTGACCCAGTATGGCCGTTCTTGTGTTCTTTACATGTCAGGAGATACAGGAAGTACTATAGTTAAGTAGGAAAAGCAAAAATACAAAATGGAGAATAACTTGCTAGGCAGTATTACTGCTGAAAAGATCTGGGTGTTATAGTGTATCTCAAATTGAATATGAGCCAATAATGTGAAGTAGTTGCAAAAAAGGCTAATATTCTGGGGCATAATAACAGAAGTGTCGTTCGTAAAACACAAGGTACCTGTCCCACTATACTCGGCACTGGTGAGACCTCAGCTGGAATACTGTGTTCAGTTCTGGGTGCTACACTACAATTTGTTCACCTCTTTCTAGAAGAGAATCCAGAGAAAAGCAACAAAAATTATATGTTTAGAAAACCTGACCTATGCGGAAAGCTTGAAAAACTGGCCATGCTTAGTCTTGAGAAATGAAGACTGAGAGTGGCCTGAACAGTCTTCAAATATGTTAAGGCTGTTATAAAGATGACAGCGAACAGTTGTTCTCCACGTCCACTAGAAGTAGAACAGAAAGTTGTAGGCTTAACCTGCTGCAGGGGAGATTCAAGTAAAATATTAGGAAAATCTTTCCAACTATAAAGGCAGTTATGTTTTGGAAGAGACGTCCAAGGGAGGTTGTGGAATCCCCGTCATTAGAGGTTTTTAAGAATAGGTTGGACAAAGAGCTCTCAGGGATGGGTCCTGCCTCAGCTCAGGGGGCTGGACTAGATAGATGATCTCTCAAGGTAGTTTCCAGACCTACATTGCTATGAGTTAATAAGTTCTCAAGGATCATTTTTCTTAATTTGCCTATCTGTAAATTTCAATTTTTATTCATGGAAATAGTTTTTCCATCAGTTTTTGTGTGTACAACAAAATGGCCATTTAACATTAAAACCTAATCCTTCCAAACCTATTTATACAATGAGGGAGAGTATCCTGAAATACAGGAATTTCAGAAGGGATGTAGGATCGACAAACAGCTGAAAGTAAACTCTGTTTGTGCATGTGAGGACCGGGTTCAGATAGACAACACAGTTCCTAACGATATAAGCAGGAGAATATCAAATAGAAATAAGGAAGTTGTATTACCTCTGCATACAGTATAGTGAGACCATTACAGAAGTACTGTGCTCAGCACTGCTGCCCACACTTCAAAATAAATTTTGACAAATTGGGAAGGGTTCAGAAAAGAGCTATTAGAGAAATGATTCAAGTTCTAGAAAACATGTCTGACAGCGAAGAGACTAAAGCAGCTCAATTTATTTAATTTATCCAAGAGAAGGTTAAGAGGTGACTAGATCATGGTCTGTAAGTACCTACCAAGGGAAAAGATTTATCACAGCAGACGGCTCTTCAGTCTAGCAGACAAGGGGATAACAATATTCAGTGGCTAAAGGGCTGGACACTGGACACTGCAGGGGGATGCTCGGAGGCCTCGGGAGTTGGAGCATGCCTATCGCTAGTTTGCAGGAGGGTCAGCGGAGCCTGCCTGGGCTGAGAGAGGAATGCTTGTGTTACCTGTGGCTGGGAGTGTCAGTAGCTGACCCATGGGGAGCGCCCGACCATGCAGATGTGGCCTGGCTCGGGGAGCAGAGCTGGGAGGGCTGCCAGACAGAGCCCCAGCTCCCACAGCAGAGCGCGCCTGGGGCCCAAGCAGGTGAGGCAGCTCCAACCAGCTTCAGATCCACCAGCTCCTGGCAGGAGGCGATGGTTTTCTAACTGTGGGGCATGCCCTAAAACCTCTGTGCTTAATAGAAGGCAGAAATTGAGGCTCCGTGTCCCACCCCATGTCACCCCTTTTCTCTGCCCCCAGCAGCCGCCCCACTCGCCCTGCCCTGGTTAGAGCCTGGCAAAAGAGGATTAAGGCCAAAGTTTTTAGAAATGCCCACGAATTTTGTTTGGTTTTGGCCTCCGTGACACCTTCCAGAAGTACCCTGGGTTGAGAGGCACCTCGCTACCACCTGCGCTCAGGTACATACAAGACTATCGCACACTAACAGGGGTCAGCCCCCTGACTCTCTCAGCCACAGGCAACACAAGCACTCCCCTCTCAGTCCATATCGCCTCAGTTGTCTCACCTGCAAGCTAGCAATAGGCACACACTAACCTCCGAGCATCTTCCTGAGGTATCCAGCCCCTTAACCGGTAGACACTCACAGAATTACCAGACCCACGGTCACCAAAGGAAGAGTACACCACATCTTACTAATTACACCTTAGAACACAATGTCACATAACCCAGAGCTCTTCCATTGTTTTACAGAGAAGGCAAATGTAAGTTCATTTAAGAAAGAACAGAGATAGAGACGATAGCAAATAGAAATACTGGCAATAAGGAGTTACATATAAAATACAATGATAACACACATACTAGAGACTAAACTTCACTTACAAAGATGCCTTGTAGTGGAATAAGGTCCTGCCTACCCTAAAGTCCTTCTCTGAATGTTCTTCAACCAGGATGGCTGAGAATCTCCTTTCATGAGACCAAGTGCCCTGGCAGCCTGTCTCCCCAGACAAAAGATGCCATGGCCTGTCTGCAATGCTAGATACATTAGACCACCACTTTGTTCTTTACCTATCAGCAGGGTACCCTCCCCTGCTGTTTACCTCTTCTGTTAATTTCTTCTCTTGAAGTCCCTGCACTCTCTTCATTAGCATTTGACTCACTATGCAAATAGACTCCCATTGGAAGACACACAATGGTCATCTAGGGAGATAATAAGTGTCTCCAACCTCCTGTCTATTGGAACCTGCCTTAAGACACGCTACCTCTGAGTGACCTGCCTTTAATTACAAGGCCCTGATAACAATTTCCAATATAGATATAGACACACACCCCCATACATATTGCCCAGACATACATTTCACAAAGGTAACGATCTTCAGTGGGACACAGACTTTCAGTAGAAACCTTACATGAAGTTCTTTGGTGAACTAGAATGTAAATACCAGACCCAGGGAATCCCTGTAAAATGTATCCACCCCTGTGCTCTCTGCTAGTTGGCATTAATTGGTTCTTGGGTCAGTGTCCAATTTAATACATCTAAACCCTGGTTTTCAGCCAGTGGAGGTGTGCATGCTCATTAGTGTACTCTATGAAAGGTTCAGCCTAGGTCAGTAAAAAAACCCACACACAAACAATTATTTTTTTAAAAAGTTGGTTGCTTGGGGATGGTATGAAAGTCTGACCACCAGCAACTCTCAGATCATTTGGGATCTACAGGCATCTGTGAACAGATTGCTGTAAGTGATTTGTGCAAACGGGGAGCTGTTTAGCAAGCAAGATGGTCCAGCAGTAGAATACCAAGCTGTCTTCTAGGAGACTTCCCCGTTGAAACTGGAGACTGAAATCACCACAGATGTTTCAAGATTTACCTGGGTTATCTGCTGGTACAGATCCCCAAAGCGGAATTGATTCATAGATTTAAAGACCAGAAGGGACCATTCAGTCTGATTTCTTGTGTAACACAGACCACAGAATTTCATTTCAACAAGCAATTCCTGCATAAGCCCAAAACTTCTGGTTGAGCTAGTGCATAGCTTTGAGAGAAATATCCAGACTTCAAGAGATTGAGAATCCATCACACCCCAAAGTCATTATTCCAGTAATCAGTGCCTCTCACAGTTAGAAACTTTGCAACTTATTTCTAGTCTGTATTTATCTGTATTAATCTTTTAGCCACTGAATATTGTTATCCCTTTGTCTGCTAGATTGAAGAGCCCTCTGTTATGATAAATCTTCCCCCTTTGTAGGTACTTACAGACCGTGATCAAGTCACCTCTTAATGGTCTCTTGGATTACGTTAAATAAACTGAGCTGCTTTAGTCTCTTCATCATCAGACATGCTTTCTAGAACCTGAATAATTTCTCTAATAGCTCTTTTCTGAACCCTTTCCAATTTGTCAACATTCGTATTGAAGTGTGGGCAGCAGTGCTGGGCACAGTACTTCTGTAATGGTCTCACTAAATTGTACACCAATGTAATACAGCTTCCTTATTTCTATTTGATATTCTTCTGCTTGTACAGCTAGGAGTTGTGTTGTCTATCTTTAACCTGACCCTACCAAACACACACACATTAAGAGCTTACATCTAGGGTGACCAGATGTCCTGATTTTATAGGGACAGTCCCGATTTTAGGGTCTTTTTCTTATATAGGCACCTATTACGCTCCATCCCCTGTCCTGATTTTTCACACTTGCTGTCTGGTTACCCTACTTATATCCCTTCTGAAATTCCTGCATTCCTGGATACTCTCCCTCATCCTATAAATAGGTTTGGAAGCATTAAGTTTTTAATTGGTAAATGTCAATTTCACAAACTGATGAAAAAATATTTCCATGAATAAAAATTGAAATTTACAGATAGGTTTAGAAAACCTTTTCTTAATTTGCCTATCATTTTTGTTGCTCTCTTCTGGACTCTCGGTAATTTGTCCACATTTTTCTAGAAACGTGGCACCCAGAACTGGACACAGTAGTCCAGCTGAGGCCTCACCAGTGCTGAATACAGTTGGACAGTTCCCTCATGTGTTTTACGTACGACACTCAATGATATTAGCCTTTTTAGCACTGCTTCACATTATTGGCTCATATTCAATTTGTGATCTGGTATAATCCTCAATCTTTTTCTGCAGTACTACCCCCAGCCAGTTAGTTCCCATTTTGTATTTGTACATTTGATTTTTCCTTATTAAATGTGGTACTTTTCATTGGTCTTTATTGAATTTCATCTTGTTGTTTTCAGACCAATTCTCCAATTTGTCAAGGTTGTTTTGAATTCTAATTCTATCATCCAAAGGATAGCAACATCTCCAACCTTGTTGTCATCCACTTAATTTATAAGCATACCCTCTACTCCACTATGCAAATTATCAATGATAATATTCAATAGTGCCAAACCCTGGAACCAGCCTGTGGAACTCCACTAGATACAAGTGACTCTAGTTTTACTGATGACATCTTCATTCCATATGGAAGACATTTTCAGTGATACGAAAACACTCTGGTCCTACTTACACTGGTAACTCCCATGGAGTGGAGCCTCAGTCAGTGCAAATCCAAGGGATGTAGCTGACCTCTGGTTAAACAGGAGTTTTAGTTAACTGGAGTTTGGGAAACCCAGGGTTGCCCTAAGTGGTACCGGATGTCTAGAAATTTTTCAAGCAGCCAGATCTATGTTTTAGACAGAAAAGGACTCAGATTTATTCCTGTACCCCTGCTTATGTTCAGGCACTATAATCAAATGCAAAACTGATTATCCTGTTCAGCCAATAGGCAGCACTGTGTTTAAAATACCTTATGTAAGCTAAACCTTAGCTATACCTGGCAGAGCAATAAAAGGACTTATAATAAACACATCTGATGTGTATCTCTCTAATAAGTAAGCTCTCTAGTCAGTCTATATCTGACACAGAAACCTGACCCGCTAGTAGCAACCCTGCAACCAGCGTACAAGAAGTACATGACATGGTGTCAGAAGTAAACTAGTGCCAGAGGAGAACAAACAGAAGGAGCAAAGCAACAACAGTTGGAGGATTTAATCAACATGCCACTCTTCAGTGCCCCCAGACCACATCAGCTTTGACAAACCTTGACAATGGACAGACTGGAAGCATTATTTTGCAAAATTTTGAATTGCTATAAAGCACCACCAGGAAATGATATTCAGGTATCTTTAATGTATGCTACAGGGAAGCATATCTTTAAATCCTTTGACTTTACTAAAGACAGTCACAAAGATTACTATGAAAGGGATTTGGCTATGTCTGATGCATACTTTATACTTCAAAGAAACATTGTTTATGAAAGAGCATGTTTTCACTACAGTATTCAACAATCAGGGGGAAATGTTAATGTTTTATAAGAGCTCTGCATGCACTGGCTGAAAACTGATTTTTGGAACTGGAAAACATGAAAATATCAGATACAGGCTGGTCTTTGGATTAACAGATCAATTTTTACAGCAGCTACAACTGAAGACAGATTTAACTCTAGCCACCGCTACATAGATAGCAAAGCAGTCTGAACTAGTCAAACAGCAGAACAAAAGGCAGGAGCAACTTGAAAAACCTGAAACCAGCTCAAAAGCGATAAACATATATTTGAGTTTTAACAGTCATCATCATAAAACCCCTGAGGCAAGGAGAAAGAACTCCAAGACTAAAAGGGACAAATTCCAGCCCACATGCACAAGGGGTAGAAAAAAGTCTTCTCCCAAGAGATGATACTTGTCCAGTCAGAGGCACATTGTGTAATGAATGCACAAAATATGGGGATTTTGCAGATGTTTGCTGCACCAAAGCAGTTAGGTAGTTGACTAATATTAGAAACTATCGATAGTCATTATTTCTGGGATCTATCACTTATGACACAGAACCTGCCTGGAGAAGGAAATGGAATATTCATGGAAATATTATTGACTTTCAGATTGATTTAGGAGTAGATGTCACAGTCACCTCCAAAGGGATTTACAGTCCCCTTCAATCCCTCCCACAGCTGAAGTCACCTGACACTGCTCTGACTAGCCCTGGAGGCACTCTGAACTGCGTGGGCCATTTCACCAGAGAAACCACTTGCAAAGACAAAAGGTATGCATTCAGAGCATATGTGATGAAAGGACCTCAGACCAACAGCCATCTTTGCCACAGCATGGGAGCCATGGTGGGCCTAGGGAGAAAGGTGGAAGAACTCAATGGAATATTTGGTGATAGTGGACTTTTGAATGTAGATCCAGTACGAATAACCTTATGGTTCAACACTGTCTCTTAAAGTGTACATATACTTCACAGGATTCCTATCCCATTAGTTCATAAAGTGGAAAATGAGTTAAAGAGAAATGGAGTGGATTGGCATAAATGAGAAAAATCTGAGCCAACAATATAATGTGCCCCAATGGTCCTCGTTACAAAGAAAAATGGAAAAATATTAATCTGTGTGGATCTTAAGAGACTTAATGAAACCGTTGTTAGAGAAAAATATATGCTCCTAACACTGGATGACTTCCTCCCCAAAGTGAAAGACACTACAGTATTCTCCAAGCTGTATTTCTCAAGTGGATTCTAGCAAATTCCTTTTGCCAAAGTGCTACACAGACTATAACACATCACACTCTTTGGGAGATTTTGCTTTCAAAAATTACCTTTTGGGATTACCAGTGCAGCTGATATTTTCCAAAGAAAGATGGCAGAAATGTTAAGCACAAATGGTGTTGTAATTTGCAGGGACGATATTTTTATATATGAGTATGATGGAAGAACACAACAGAACTGTCAATGGAGTTCTAAGCTTGATCAGTCAGTCCGGACTGAAGCTAAACAGAGAGAATTGTGTTTTCTGTCTACCCTAAATTGAGTTTTTGAGACAGACACTAAGTTGGAATCAGTCCTAGCCCTGAGAAAGTAAAGCAATTCAAGAACTGAATTCACCAACTAATGTACCAGAACTGAGAGGTGTACTGGGGATGGTAAACTTGGTTGATAACTACAAAACCTTTCTACAATGGCAATGCCACTGAAGTCCAACACAGATTCTCTTCCTAAACTCAAATCAAAAACAGGGGTTTGGGTGGAGGGGGGAGGAAAGTCTGGCTTTTCCTTGTTGGACTTTGTCATTATGATCAATATGACAAATAGGAGTTTGGTAGGGAATGGATCAGAAGGGATTACGTATGCTAGAATGTAATAGGGATGGGTGTATCCAATGGAACTTAAAGTTCTGAAACCTTCCAAAATCATTTTTGGTGTTTGCAAATCTTGTTTGAGTTCATGAGCCTTCCCCCTCCCCGCATCATTCAAATCCATGGGGACTTCCCCCACTTTCCCAAGAGCTTAAATTTAAATGAACCACAGCAACACATTTTATTACCTAAAGGGAAGCCTGTGCTCTTTATTAGGCTATAAAGAATTCCACAAAGGCTAGACTACCAGAAGTGAATACCTTATATATGATATAGATTTATTTATTTTCCATTAAATTCTCTCTGTAATTCCTCTGCACTTCTTCCCTCCCCAATAGAATGTGAACCACCACGAATAGCGTAGCTGAATTCGACGTATCGCAGCTGACTTACCCCGCTGTAAGGACGGTGGCAAAATCGACCTCTGCGGCTTCCCGACGACAGCGCTTACTCCCACCTCCGCTGGTGGAGTAAGAGCGTCGATTCGGGGATCAATTGTCGCGTCCCGACGAGACGCGATAATTCGATCCCCGAGAGGTCGATTTCTACCTGCCGATTCAGGCGGGTAGTGTAGACCTAGCCTTAATATCACAGCTTTTCTATTTGTGTTTTTTATAGGTTTGTGGGTATGTGGTTCAAGGTGCTATTTATGGGGATCAGATAAATGCTAGATCGGTCTTCTTATGGTATTTGTACCATTCAGATAAAGAAACCCCATACAAAAAAGATCTTGTGACTTTCCACCCCATAAATTGTGCCCTGAGACATTTTTAAAATACATACAGAACCTGCACACCTGTTCACCGATTTCATCTCTTCTCTCTCAAACTGGAATTATCTCTGTAACTCAACTAAAAAGAAATTCAAGTGTCATTTGAGATTCTCCTGGGACAAAAACATGCATCTGTAATAGATACATCCTAGTACAACAGCCATTACAAGTTTAAAATTTATGTACTGAAAGGAAGAATTCACCTCAGAAAGGTTTACTTTCTAATGGGCATACTTGGCATATTTTGAAGTGTAGGATACAGTAACGTAGTTATCTCTTATGAGCTTTAAGAATCAGAATATCTCATAGTCAAAGCAACATTAAAATAATGTTCCTTAAGACAGTGCATTGGAAACAGAGCTGCGTGGCTAATTTAACCTTCAACACAGCCAAAAGCAGTGCAGCCAGTTCTGAGAGAAGAGGCTTTGAATTACTGCTAACAATCTCAAAAGAAAACAGGTATTTGAAAAGTCACTTTATTAGAAGTAAATATAACGGACTCTGTTATCCTCAGGTTGCAATCACACACAAGAATCCCAGTCCTCCTTGCTGAGGCCTGGATCCCACAGCCATAGCCAATAAGTAGCCTTTACTACTCAGTGTGAGCAAGGGTGCCAGAATCTGGCCCTCAGTCTTTTTGTGCCTTAGTTCTGTTATTTATAAAATGGGGATAAGAAGACTTCCCTGCCTCACAGGAGCATTCTGAGGATAAACTCATTAACATTTGTGAGGCGCTCAGACACTACTGTGATAGGGAGCAAAGAAGTGCCTAGACACTCATGTACTGTAGCGAGTACGTTTTCCATACTTCTGTCTTTAAACCCATACTTGGAGGTGCGGCCATTGGTTTCTTTGGTGATTACAGAAACAAGCAGCCGAATTCTGTGCTCCGTTACATGGTTGCAATTCTGGAGTAATTCTATTAAAATAAGCAGAGTTACTCCCAATTTACACCAGTGTAACAGATCTGACTCTGGCCCAAAAGCTCTAGAAAATGCTCCTTTTTGGTGCCAGCGCAGCTTCCAGAGTGCTACAAGTAATATTGTCTTTGCATGCTAATTGCCCGGGGACTGAACAGCAGTTGAGTGTGGCTCTTTTAAATCTTCAGTTTGGGGTGTTAATTTTTCTGTATGCTATTAGTTTTCAGACTTGTGTAGGAGCTGTAGAATCATTTTCTGGCATAGATGCAGGGCATTTAGGGGGTAATATTCATGGCATAAGAATAATATTGCTATTGTGTATTTAAGTAGACATTTAAGGAATGTCACAGGGTGGCAGGCCTCTGCAATTCAAGTAGGTGCAGTTCCCCTGTGTCAGAGCAGATAATCCCAATTGGGCCAATTAAGGGGGTGGAGCAGGAAGGGGCTCTGCAGAGAGAATCTCCTATCGTGGTCCCAGAGGAAGGGAGTTGGGGCTGGTACAAAGACCCAGCTTAAAGTTGTGTTTTTCTATTGGGAAGAAAACAAAGAAAATAGACCAGGCCCTGCGTCTTCTCCAGTGCTCAGACAGCAGGAAAGGACAGTACCTTAGAAATGAGGGACTGAGCAAAACTCTTCCACCCAGCCTTAAATTTGGCAGTTTGCTTTTGAAACTGTTATAAACTCTGACTGCGAGATGGACTGTGATCGAATGAGACAGACTGTGTGAAGTTGTTAAGGGGCCCTGACGAGGGGAAACAGAGAGTGCCACAGAGTGACCTCTGGCCATGAGAGGGTGCTCAGGAGATGGCTTCCCTGGTACAGGGAAGAATTTTAAAGAGCGCTTCACAAAATAGTAAGGGGGATAAGATTATACCAATTCTCAAAATGGGTAAAATTGCTGAAGCCCACACAAAGACCGTGGCAGAGCTGGGAATAGAACCCAAGGTTCTGGTGCCCAACTCCAATCACTAGCCCATACAACCTCCCATGCCACTGGGATATGCAGCTTTTGTGTGTGATTAGACAGGTGTCTGATAACAGCAGAATATCACTAATTGCAAGTATATACCAATGGCAGGAAAAACTATCCTCTCAAAAGACAAAAGATTGTTAAAACTGCTAACATTTTTAAAAGGTTTTAAAACCAGTGAGGATTTGAAATGTGTGTGCTGCTGCTTCTTGAAATTTTTATCAATGTAGTCAGATTGCAGATGCAAAGATGAAAAGCCATCCAGTGCATTGGAAATAAAGGATGACACAGAAAAGCTTAACGTACACTCAGATCAAGTAGCCAATTACACCATTGTTTATAAATTCTGAAAGACTTTTGAATCCATGTTATTTCCCTGTTGATTGCAAGTTATTTCACACACCTTGATTTTCTTCCTTGCCTTTTAAGAGAACAATCAAATATGGCTCCGTTTTATTTATTGATGCCTTTGGGCTCCAGCTTCATCAGCTGTGTGTGCAGGAGCCTGCATAGTGCAGGGAATAATGTGTGTTAATTAACTGATACTGCAGGGAAGGCAGAAGCAAAAACAGAAAACATTGTTTACTGATGCCCAGCAAAATATAGGGCCAGATCCTCAGGTATGTAAGTCAATGTAGCTCCATTGACTTGAAAAGAAGATACACTGATTTACACCATCTGATGATCTGGCCCCATTGTACCTATCTTTAAAATAATTCTTACCGATTTTAATGCTGGATTTAGATATTTATTTAAATGAGCCCACTGGGTATTGCCTGTTGGGTTGCAGTCATTTCAGAATAGGACAGATGTGTGAGCTAAGATATTTGACAGTGTCCCTTGAAAAGGAGCATTTTGATTCAGGGAAAATGTTTCAGACAACAATATTTCACTCTTACCTTGTACCTTTCATCCAAAGATTTTAAAGACCTGTACAAACAGCGAACTGAGCTTTGCTACATGCTTGTGAGGTAGATAGTGTCTCCTCTGTAAAATGGGGAGAGAACGTGAGGCAGAGAGCAGTTAAGTAACTAGCACAAGTGTAACCCACTGGTCAGCATGTGTTACAACTTCCCCTCTGTGCCCAATTCACAGACAACGTGAATCTGTTGTAGTTCCTAGCTATAGAGCCTCACTGTTTAGGTCAATCTGCATTTAGTTAGGGAGATCCCCAGTTCAATACCCAGTGCCAGCCAAGATGGCTGACATAAGCAGGGTCTCCTCTAAGATTTGAATTGCTGTGGACTTCAGATGCACTTCCTCTGTCCAAAGGAAATGCATGACCCACTTAGGGTTGCCTCCACTGAGGTACAAAAAACAGGACCTTAAGTTTTTCATCATTTTTCTTGTCATTTTCACTAATTATTAAGAGTATTTGTGTTTATTTTTTTTAAAAAGGTTTTGATCCTTTCTAGCTCATATTCCCTTCCAACTTGGTCTTTAATGAGGTTATACATTCCTGGAGTGACAGATTGCAATTTCATAAAAACAGGAGTTTGGCACTGTTGCAGGTGCTCAAGCAGAAGAAAAGTTCTTATTCAAATCACAACATCAATGGGAATAGAAAATATCTGACTGGTCAAATACAGAAAATTGCCTTTTGTAAGAATGTTTTGAAGCATATAAAAACAGCTTTATGAAATCACAAATGTGAGAGGTAAAAAATTGCTGATAGCAATAGGTATAGTAATGTGACTATGACACAAGACTGGGAACCAAGAGATCCAAGTCCTCACCGCAGCACTGACTTTCTGGAGTAAGTAATTTCATTGCCCTGTACCTCAGTTTCCCTATCAAAAAAACAACAGCTTCCTCATCAGATGTGTGATGTTAGACTAAATTCATGCGTTTCACATACATGTAAAGTCTTAACAGCAGTATTTTAGGAACATAAACTACCACCTATTAGAAACTATTTTAGCACAACTTAACAGGCTAAAATCTGAAGTCTTAGCTAAGCCCAAAAGGGACACCAATTCAGCAGGTCAAAAGAAGGGCATTTCAAGTTCCTTTTGTGTGCATAGAGGCACATGCCTCAGAGAAAGCGCTTTACAATTCCATAAAGCCAAATAAAACAAAATGCTTTGGTGTTTGTGGAAGAGAGAATGTACTTTAATAGCAAAGCTTTTTCCAACTGGAGTTACCAGAATTTCTCATCCTCTTACACAGAGAGGATGGAAACTCCCAGCCAAAAGGGAGAGAGTTTAATGG
>NW_020698380.1:4069152-4103605 GCF_002925995.2 Terrapene triunguis
ATGGCATCTGGGGTAACAGGTTTTCTAAAGTGACCTGCGTCATGTCTCAGACCACCTCCTCCCTCTTCTACCTTCCAGATCTTCATAATTACCTCAGCTATTCTCTAACCCACTGAACAGAGACACAACAAATGGAACTGTGCTACAAATGGAAGTGCCTGCAGAATAAATCTCCAATGAAGGAAGTGCAGCCAATTGCCCTACAAACTGAGTGAATGTGACAACTTCATACAGGTAACATGTAAAACATGGGGATAGATTCATCTACTACTACAAAGTGGGTTTCAGCAGTGTAAATTAAAGCACAATCTGCCCCATCATTCTGCAATACATTTCTCAAAAAAAAAAAACTGTCAGACACACAGAGATAAGCGAGGGATTCACAACACAACCACAAGCTGCTTGAAACTGATTTAATGTCATGTTTTGTTACAAATGGTTAGATGACCCAAAATTCATAGAAAAGATTTGTAGAGATTCAGCAGCCTCTCAAGCAAACCTGAGCTGATTCATTGTCTTATATCAAAATTGTGCAAAATTCAGTTTCACATCCTGAGTAACGAAGTAATGGCCATTTACTTTAGATGTTAGGGTCATTCAAACCTGAAATTCAAAGTGAAACTTTGGGGTGCAAACCCTTGAGGATGAACCCCTCCCCCCAAAAAACAATATTTACAAAAAGCAAAACTTCTGAGTTTACTACTTTCCTAGTCACAAAGTTTGCAAAGCTCTAGTGTAGCAGATGCATGGCAGTGTCCATTGCCTATGGCTCAGACTGGAATCCAATGCTTGGTTTCTGCCTGAAGATGAGTATTTTTGGTAACTATTTTTCATCACTGAGAGTACAAAGTAATTGTATAAACATGTCTCACTATTAAATGGTGGACTTCAATACACATATAGTCCCAGAAACTGTTAGAAACCATACGTGCATATGCCATCAACAAAAAACGAAAACAGGAAATCCCTACTTTAGTTCTCATCCAACCCTGACAACTACAAGCAGGATTTCACCTTCTCTGTATTACCTCAACCACATCCACAATACAGATACCCCTCCCTCTGCCAAAAAACTGTAGTTAATTTTTAAAAATAGGTTAATATGGTATCTAGGTTGTACATTAAAAAAAAAATCACAACAAGTCAGGGAATGCAGGAGTTCCAACAGTAATATAAAATCAGCTGCTGTGCACGTCGTATTTCTGTATTCCTGCATTTCTGGTTAAAAAGTGCAGTGTAATATAGTACTGTTTATATTTTTAAAATAAAAAAACAGGTTATGCAATACAATCAAGGTAATCCTGATGAACCCTCACTTTTGCATTTCCTGATTATTATTATTTTTTAACTGTGCAACATGAACATTGCATTAATTATACACACATGCATTCCAGTATGATTTGTTGAAATTAATATGGAAGGGAAATGATCAAATCATTAATTTCCCCTATGATCCAGTGCATTCTACTGGTAGAGCAAAGAATTTGGGGGCTGGATTCCTGAGTTCTAGCCGCTCTGTCACCTATTCACTGTGTGATCTTTGGGCAAGTCAGTGTCTCTGCACTTTAGTATATTTATAACATAGGGCTAATATTTACTGCACATTTCCTCCGGAGCATTGTAAGGCTTCCTATGAACACGATTTGAGGGTTTTGAACAAAAGATGCTATACAAGCACAAAATTATTAATACCAATAACAAACTATTCTTGGGCCTATAAATAGAAAGCTTTTTTTTATTGAAAAAAGAATCAAAGGACAATGAACACAGTAAGATATTCAGCTTCCCTGCATAACATCCATATAGAGCAAGGGCTTTTCATAATCTAGTCACATCCACAGACAGCAGCACCCCTCAAGAGTTGTGAAAATTGGTATCTCTCTTGTCATAAAATCTCCGCAGGCATTTTTGGTTCATATGCACAGAATGAAATGACTGCTCAAAAGCAGGTAGATGCATAGCCTGCCAGGGAAAGATTTTTCCATTGGACATTTCATAGATATTTGATCTGCCGCTGAATCACGGCAGCACAATTCCCACTGAACTGTATTAACTGCACATCATTTCTGTGGATATCATAAACAATCTTGGAAGACTGCTCAGGCAAGCAGACATGCTGGTCTGTTGTCTTGAGATCTGATACCACAGCTCAGTATTAGCACATTTAATGAAGGAAAGGGAAGAGATGATGACAAAGGAAACCAAAGTTTAGAGGCAATTTAGAACATTGCCCTCTAACCTCTCTGGGCTAAATTAACCCTATGACTGCAATGGAGTTAGTGCTAAATTCATTTCTGGTTTGTCACCTGTCCTTAAGTGTTCCATTGAGTCAGCAAGATACTTAAGCCCATGCCTAACTTTAAGCATTTTAATCACCTCACTGAAATCAATTGAGCTACTCAATTGCTTAAAGTTAAGCATGTGCCTACCCTTAAGCATGTGCCCTAAATACCTTGCTGAACTAGGGCCAAACTTTCTGTTCACAGACTGTACTCTCCCCTTGTTTGTTGTATTTTTATCATTTGATGGCTATGCTGCATTTCTGACCTCAGTTCACGGCTTCAGTGCCTCTGTATGGCTTCCTTCCCCCTAAAAATCTCACATTTACAGCCTTCAGTAGTGATTTCTTACTGTGTATCTAGCTCAATCAGGAGACAAAGAAAATGGGGCTCTTCCCACTCACCCCATTCCCAGTGTTGCCTCCATACAAATTCATTGAGCAAATAGGGTCTCTCCAGAAAAGGGATTGTTTTTATATATTTTGGCATTCAGCAGGAACATCATCTCCTCTCTCGCTTGATGCTGAAATAGAATACAGGCCTTGCCTGTATTTTGTTAAACAACAATGGAGGCAAGATGCAGTTGGGGGGAGGGGGAGGAGAAATATAGCTTGAGATAAAAAAATCTCACTAAGTGTTCTTGCAAAGAAAATTAATATTAATATTAATTAATATTTCATATACTGACATATTAAATTATCCCTATATTTTAAAAGGGCCTCACCCAACCTCTCAATGTGTGTGCAAACAACTGCATATGCCAGAGGAGAATGGTCTAGCAGGGCAAGGAAGCATCAGCAGTTATCCTATGGGGTGGCAGTCAAGGATATTCTTTGCTTATGGCCTATTCTAAATGATAAAACTACATTTCAATCAATCAGTCAGGGCTTGATTAAGGCATAAGCACTATAGGCCCATGTCGAGGAACCCTGGAGTCATGTGATTACATCAGGGTCTCAGCTTTTGTTTACACCCACAGAGAAAAAGTTTTGCCCCCTTAAGAAAAGCTTGAAAAGGTGACCTGAATGTAACCAATTCAGGAACATCTTCCTGAGTCTGCAGACAGCCTGAAACAGTAGCTCAGAAAGGGGGAAAATGCCCCATGCTTCTCTGTGTTAACTCCAAGGCATCTCCACCCACCTGCCCTGCTCTGAGGTGAGGTGCCCTACCCTCTTCTACTGCTGCTACTCTACATGTCCAGTGAGGAAGGGAGCCTTAGACTGCCCAAATAAGTGTGATGGATGGGGGGGGGTTTACAGCAGACAGTTGTTGCGTGGATGGCACTTACCACTCCAAATGAGGGGCAGGGCCATGGGATCCCCTTGTTGTGGCAGGCCTAGAACCCCAGATTGCCTTAATCTGGCCTGGTTTATGCTGTATCTTTGTCAATAATGGGTGGAAACAGGGAGTCAGAGAATTGGTGGTGCATAGTTCTGGAACGTATGTTGCGCAGAGATGTATGTTTTAAAAGTGAATTGACTCAGTAAGAAGAGATGAATAAATAATAAAGATTGTCTGATTAATTTTACCTCACTCTGTTTGGGAATTGTCCATGAGTTAATCACCATGGTACTGAATCTAACTGGAGGGTGTAGTGCTGGCCATCCCTGACCCAATGTCAACAGGGAGACAAGCCACCTTCCTGTCAGAGTGTGCACTGCTTAGAGGCTTGATTTCTTTGTTGATTTAAGTCCAACTGCTCTCAACTAGCCTTACATGGCCTGACTGGGCTTCCACAGTCACACAACATTCCCCAAGTGGCGATGTGTCAGACACTCCATCAGAGACAGGGTGAGAGCACAGTCCATGCCGGTTATGTGCTGCTCCCCCCGTGGGCAGATCAGTGTCCCCCAGTTCCACTCCCAATATCAATTTTGGGGGTAGAGGGGATATAGAGTAATTGCCAACAAAAAGTTGTCTCTGGAGCACCAATACACTGACAGTTAGCCTGAGGTTTCTGGCCTTTGGCAGAGTTGGCTAATTAATCTGAAGAAACTAACGCAATGGAATGCAAAAATCTCTCAAAGGCTGGGGAATGGGAAGTGTGCCAGTTGCCAGCATTACCTCATCAGTAGCCAAAATGAAACATTCACTGTCTTGGGCAGGTTTTCAGATTCCTGCTAGTGCATGTTTTAGTAATGGAGGGAAAAAAGCCAGGGATTGTTTCCCAGTTCTGCCTTTTTGTGTTGTAGAGACTCTGCTATTACTGATGAATTTTGTAATTCCTTAAAATCAGCAGGGTGAAAACAACACTGCTTTAAAGGATGAATAAATAGGTTTATAATAATCAATAGAACCCAAAGTGCTATGTACAAAACACCAGGCACTTGAGGAACTGCCAGACTGACGGAAATAATAGGTGTGAGAGGATGGATTATGGAAGACGAGAGGCTTATTTAGAACTAATGGGCTGAGAACGGATGGGTAGCAAAAAAGAAAACAGCAGGAAAGCACATTTTGAAAGGTGAAGGTAAACAAAGAGGAGTAAGAGCATTAGATGAAATTCCCTTCAGAGTCATTTCTTTGGCCTTGTGTACACTAAAGAAATTATCTACGAATGCCCTGCCATTGCTCACACCAGCTCAGTTCCCCCAGTACTAGCAACAGTGGGATCCCTGGTGTGAATGGTGCGCCAACCACAGCAGCAATTTTAACAGACCTTCTCTAAGCAGGTCTAACTAAGTGTTAATAATGCTAGTGGCACCTGCCAGCAGGTCTACACTAGGGCTTCCCACGTTGCTAACACTAGAGTTGATCTAGTATTCAGCTGTGTGGAAAATTTTCAGAGCATGTCCCTAGTGTAGATGGGGCCTGAGAGTCACTGCCATTTTACTCCCGCAAAGCAGCAGCGTTTCTGTTGTTTTGCAAAGATGACACTTTCCTGAAAGAACAAGTTAGCTTTAAGGAACAAAATCACATCAGAAGGTAAGAAACAAAATAAAGAAGGGAGGGTGTAGTTGTTTCAGGTTCTATACATTTAGACTTCCAAGAGCCAGGGGTTCAAATCCTGGCAGGGCTGATTTAAGATGAAATCTTAAAAAACAAGGTACTGTCTGCTCTGATTGGATCTTTCCTGTGGTAATTTTTGAAGAGATTTTGTGCCTTTTTGGCCAAAGTTTTCCCCAGACTGCCCACTGTTGTTCAGTGCACTATACTCCATTTACTCCTACTCTCCAACTCTGTGGTGGCTGCATTTCACTGGTACTATCAGAGTTTGCCATAGTATTTTTGGGCCTTAGCTGCAGAACAGATTTACTGGCCCACCTTCCCATTCCCAATTATCTCAGGCAGCGGGATTATTCTTTGGAGTACCCTCGAGCTTTGTTAGTTTCAAAACAAAACAAAGAAGGGGTGGAGAAAAATCTTTGAGTAGCTCACAGCTGCTCCCTGTAGTATAGGTGGAGCCCAGCTGCTTATGCTGAGGTCTGAGCATAGTTCCTAGCTGCATTCAAAAAAATACATTCAAAGAACAAGTTTCCAAATAAGCTAGAGGTCTGAAATCACTGTAGCCACTAGAGGGTTGTGTGTGAGTTTTAGCACTTAAATAGTGGCCCTTTACAAACATTCAGAATATCCCTGACTCTGATCCTCAACTTCTCTAGGAGCTCCACAGAGATTATGTTGAGCATGAACAGCAACCTTTTGTTTCTAAATTAATGTTCTAAGTAGGCAACACCATCTTTGGACTCCCTTATTTCGGTCTACCTTATTTCTAAATCAGTGCTATTGAAATACCCCCATCAGTAAGTTAGATGTGATGCAGCAAGTGGGGAGAGCTTATGGGGAGTAATAAATAGATCTTTTGCACTTTAAAAAACAACAACATTCCTTTAAAAAGAGAGCCTCAGGTCTCAGAACACATGACAAATCTTTCCAAATTGAGTAACGTGCTATGTAAATTTACTGCCACAAGAGGGAACTCTTATTGCATTATTACAGGATTCACTATATGATTAACATTGACCAGACCCATCCGCATAAAGTGCTAGAAATACACTCATGTTTACCAGTATCATTTTAGAGTCTATCACATTCCTCCCCTTTCTGTGAGTTAAAGGCTTGCGACAGATTCACAGCCCTGAAGGCTGAAGTCCTCTCTCTGTGAAATAGGTACAGTAGCCAGGCAGCCTTCTCTCTATCATCTTCCCAAAGTGGAACGTAAAGATCAGGTTATACATGAACAGCGCATGTACAGAGCATGTTGTACAGGGATTCGTTCCTACAAAGTAACCAAGCCAATCCCAAAACGTGCAATGCAGTGTATAGCAAATGCAACGTAATGTGTAAGTGTATATAAAGGAAGAGTTTTATGCGCAACTTTGGATGTGTGGCACACTCTATACCCACTCCCTACGTTTCAGTCTGATCAACTCAGTATAGCTTTGCTGTCTGCCAAATAAAGATAAATAAGTGATGAAATCTGGAGACCAACTGAGTTTTTGAAGGCCAAGTGGAAAGAGGTCTCAAAAGGGAATCCCAACAAATATGTGCCAGAGATCCCTGTAATCCCAGAGAAAACATATGCATTACATATATCCTTATGGACGGGGACACACACACACACACACACACACAGTCATGGACTCCTTTGCAACAAGTCACAGCCTACAGACGAGGTAGAATAACAGCACCCTGCTCCAGCAGGAGCTTCTAGAATTCTTGAGACAGACCCTCAGCTAGTGTAAGCTGTAATATCCCCACTGAAGTCAATAAAGCTTTGTCAGTTTACACCAGAGACTCAGGCAGGCATTATGCCTTCAGGAGCCCGAGGGGAGCACAGCTGCAGGGCTGCTCTTGGCAGAGGTGCAGCGTGTGCTTCTTCTTTTGAACCCCTTATCTCCGCCATTCCCACAGTCAGTAAGCTTGCCCTATGCCCTTGCTATGTAGAAGTATTAATTTTCCTGGGGGGAAAAGCTTTAGAGAAAAATGAAGAAAAGAACTGTTCGTTTCTCCTGGGAGACCCCTAGCACTGGAGGTTTCCTTCATTCCCCAAGAGATCTTATGCAAATTAAGGAGGAGCCCCAGTATAAGAATTCCTCCAGTCGGATGCTTCCTAATGGGACGTTCTCGCACAGAAAAAAGCGTCTAATTCAGGTGTTTCTATTTAAGTTTTCTACACAAGAGATTTCTGCATATTATGTTTTCTACATGTAAATCCCTCACATGGAAAGTGTTCTACACAAAAACTTTTCCACATGACTCTGACTCTTCATACATCATGAATACAGTTTCCCACACAGAGATTGTCTACAGTCAAGTCCCTCACATGGGGGTTTCTTTTCATTTACTAGGAGATCTGGGGAGCAGTCTGAATGGTTTTCATCATTCCTTTATTCTCTCTCTCTCCTGGTACTTTGGATCTTCATCAGCAGAGTTTGTAAATTCTTCAAAAGGAAGATAAGGGAAACTTTAGGCCAAAAAAGGAGCTTCTTACAAAGTTAGAGGGGAGAGTGGTGAGTGGTAGTGATGAGTGGATGGGTGTCAATATCAGGCTGAGAATGGAAATGTTCGTACCAACTCCAATTAATTAACTATAGCACGGCACCATAGACCAATAATGGAGAGTGCTCTGCAGCTAAATACAGCTCCCTGAGCACAAAATCTCTTCCCCACCCAATCTATCCAGACCACGACTTCTATTCATTTAAGTCCTAATTCAGGAGAGCGTTTACACTGTACACTTAAGCCCATGCTGATTCAGGACAGCTCTTATTCATGAGTTTAAACACGTACTTAAGTTTGCTCTGAATCAGGAGGCTAAGATCTTCCAAATGGATGTGAAGTGAAATCTAAAGGCATCTCTTCATGTAGTTATGTCATTTCAGACAGACAGCAATATTAGCAATAAAAGTGGGTTTTTTTAAAAAAGAAATAACTTTATCATAGCCTTCCACATGTAATAAAATGGGGTTTTGTATAATTTTGTCGGGTTACATTTAACAAATGATTTATTTCTTCCTACTACTACTATTCCAGTGCATGCATGTACCACCCTCCCCCCTCCCCCATTTCTTTTTTGTTTGAATTCTGCCGCACTATCTGTATTGACATCTTTCTAACTGTAATTGTTATTCAAATAAAATAGACAGTAATAGATTATACTGGAGCTCACTTTCCTTTTATTGTTTTCATTCCTAGGAGGTTCTCAGCTGCTCTCTGGATGAGATGAGCTAGTGACAGGAACAACAACAACAGAAAAGGCTAACAGAAGAGAAAGGAAGTATTTGATGGCTCCCCTTGTCTGTTCCCTGCCCTTTCTCATCAGTCCTAGAATTTTGTGACTAGGTTGTTTCCACAGAGACATATGGCACAAGTAAGTGGGGATTTGGGAACTCAGCTGTTATTCAGAATGCAGCATTTTTAAAAAGCTATACTAGCTGCTCTTAATCCTCTCAGTGGAACTCACTGTGCAATCCATAGAGGTAATTTAATGCCCACAATGTACAAACAACATATATCATTTATAAGAGAATTTTGAGTATACCCTTTCTACAAAGCTTCCCCCCCACTCCACAATGCAAGTCAATTGTTAATAGGCAATGATTCAGGTCTCCAAAAGGAAAGTTCTAAGTGCTAAGAGCTCAGAAATTTCGTTGTCATATTCCGCTAACTTAATGTGACTCTCTACCTCCACGTATACAATGAACGCCATTAAAAAGTCAGCATTTACCAAGAGTTACCGTACTGTTGTTTCTGAGATAATTTCAGGGTCATTTCTAATTCTAAGTATAGAGAAATATAGCAGCATATCAGACATTGCTGTATGTGAAGTTGGCAAATGACGACTTTTTGGTGATGACCACTGTGAATATCTGTACATGTGCACATTTACATGCACCCCAAGACTTTGTTTGTTTGAGGGGTTTTGCAAGACTCAGTCAAGATTTGTTTTGCAAAATCCAAGCAGGACCTGATCAAATCTAAATCTCATTTTATCCAAATAAAGTTCAGGGACATTTGGATACATAATTATGCCCATCTCCAAACACATGTATATTTAATAGATATTCAATAATACATCACGGTTTACATGTAACAAGGGAAACAGCCAAAAACTGTTTCCCCTTGTTACATGTAAACCGTAATGTATTAAATATACATGTGTTTGGAGATGGACATAATATATACGCATGCGCAATATGGCTGAGTTAAAGTTGAGGAAGCATTTCTAACTTTTGAAGTGTCTGGACTTTGGAGAGCTTGGTTTCTCAAACTTAACAAGGCATTAATGCTTGCTTTTGCATTTTACAACTTCAGTGCCTCACCAGAATAATAGTACGCACAAATCAAGTATTATTGGGAAACCTTCTCAAGCACAGATCACTTATGAATGAGATGAATATTGAATAAATATAACACGGATTAATTAGCTAAAGCTCTCTGTTTACCAGACAGAAAGAAAGGAAATACTATCTCATTAAATATTAAGAGGCATGTTACATGTGCTTCCAGGATCCAGTTACGCTTTCTTCAAAACACAGTTTTTAATTTAAAAACTTGGATGTGGGTGCAAAGTCTAATGTCCCAGTATATTAAACCTATAATGTCACAAGTTAAACATTATTAGTCATCAAAAAAGGAGAGAGACACCTAAGTAATATCAAGCAGAAAAATTAGAATTCTATGAAATGTTCATGCTCCATTCACAAGACTGACATTTACATAAATAATTGTTTAGGTTCATGATTGTGCATTACTAATTTATACCTTGTGCGGAGCAAACTTAGAGGTAAAAGAACAATCCTTTCATTTCCCAGCCCATAATTCTAAGGAAGAAATAAAGTATGCAAGACATTTTATCCTCCTAGGGAAACCAACCCCATACACTAAGAAAAATAGAGGATTCAAATCCTCATTACTACACAAATGTAAAATAAATTAGCCACATCATACAATATACATAGAATATTTTGTGGTCTGTTCTCTACCCTATGATTCTGTAATGCATGCACACCGCTGTAAAGTGAGTCCTGGTATACAGTGTGCCAGACCTTTCTTTCCCTGATTTATGCCACTTCATACTGCTAAAATAAATTAATCCTTCCTGTCTCAAGGTCTTTGACCGCTAACCTTGTGACACCTTTGCGTCCATGTGCATACTATGGAGATGCTCATACCACTTCCCCTGTCACTCTAGTAGGAAAGAGATATCTGTAATACCCAAGTACTAGCAAGAGGGAACCCCTGGATATCAAGTAGTCTGTCAAGCGATTTTTGTATGTGAAGCAGTTATGGATTTTCTCTGGGTAACCCTGGAGATGCGTTAGATTCTCAGGCAGAGGTGCAATTACAATTTACACACACACACTAACCAATCTGTAGCATAGCACTAATCTCCCATGGCTAACATCACATTACACACAGTGTGATCACTAACCCAGCAGGTGCAGTTGGACTGAGAGCTTGTGTGTGTTAATCAACAGCCTCATAGAGAACAAAACCAGCAATGCTCCCAGGAGATTAAAAATTGTGCTCACACCCCAAAAGGGACAGAACTCTTCCATTTTTATCATGCTCTTGCCCCTGCATTTCAGCCTTAGGAAAAAAGCTTGCTCTAATTCACGAGGAGGATAATGCTGATCAGGGCATGATTATTTTCTTCATGCAAATCTGATCTAACGCTGCTAAAGCAAACGAAAGTAGAAGATCAGGTGAAAGGGCCATTGTGACACGGACAAAATCATGGAGGGGAACTCGGTTAATCTGAAAGGGCTGCAAGACTGAGGCAATCACTGAGGGGTAATCACTCAGATAGCTATTAATAAATCCCTTTGATAAAAAAATAATTGTGTGCCATTGCATATGCCTTCTTACATACACGCTAACAAGTTTAATGAGGCGGATACTGCAATATATGATGATCACTAGCTTTGAAGAGGACAAGACTGCCATTTCTAATGTGTGATTACTATTGATGTGAATTGGATTCTGGTATTATTTCAGTTTATAAAATCATCAGATGACATAGGCTAGGCTAAGCCTCTTTCCTCCTCACAGCATGAGACTGTGGAATTACCTAACTTCGTAGTTTAATACATTTGCACGTCTTTGGCTTAATGACTGGAGATGGTACGTGCGCAGAGAGAGAGAGAGAGAGAGCGCGAGCGCAGCAGGGGCCATCTATGGGCAAGAGAGTGAGCCCTTGAATTGCTGCTTCTGTGAAAGACAGCCCTTTTGAACAGCCTCTTTCTCAGGAAAAGGTTATACAGACAAGCCCTGAAGACAAATCAAACTGCATTTCTAGCGAACCTTCCATGCCATGTATTCCAAGACACTTTTAAAAAATATGTAATTAGCTGTGGCTGTGCCAAAACAGGGCTTGAGCCTGCAGCTACATTTTAGATGATGAATGAATTATCAGTTACTGGCTATGTGATTAGGTGTAAATCTTGATGCTTAACCCAACAGTGAGGTGGTCGTATAACCCTGCTCTCAACAACTATACACTCAATGGACACCACCACCACCACCACTAGGCATAACCAGTGATGCACCCAAAGGAGTATATGTGGGACCAGTGCTTGAAAATAGCTGGTAGGCACCCACACGAGCACCATCTTGTTCTCCAGAATCTCAACTTTCATTTTAAAAAATTAAGGCTCTAGTTGTTATGATTAGGAAGAAAACACTAGGTTCACATGTTTGAGGTAACGACACAGAACCTGCAGAGAGCCTGGAACAATAGTTCTGAGAGGCATGAGTGGAGCCCCACTGCTCTAACGCCCAGTCCTGTGCATCAGTTATTAGACTATGTGTCCTCTGTAGGCATGTACATGGAAGACAATAGGGGACCCAAGATGTGTGCTGGAGAGGCAAAGCATTGACAAAGGTTAAGATGGCCATTTGATGTTTCTCCCTTATAAATGGGGTTACATAAGTTGATGCAGGTAAGAAAGATATTGCAGTTTGGAACTAGGTACTCCCAAAGCTTTAGTGTACGTGCTTAGGTCAAAAATGGACATGACTTGTGTCTGCATTTCATAGGATACTGCTGAGTATCCATCAAAGGGCTTTCCTTCATGTTTAAATAATGTGATGTAATGTAATGCTGACAGGTGCTTTCCACACCGAAAAAGGATCGGAGCAGAAAGTGTTTGGATTGGATTGTTGCAGAGTGTGTGTCTCCCCTTCCCCCAAGTTCAGACCCTGAAGTTGCTGTCTAGCATGCAAATGATGTCAAAGTGAACTAGCTACAGCTTCATGGACTGCTCGCTTTACTGCGCAGCAGCATGGAGACAAATAATTGGGCACTGAAAGAGGGAAAATAACCTACTGATAATTGGTGTGTTCACAGCACTAGGGCTACAGTGTTTGTGGCAAAAAAAAAAAAAAAAAAAAAAGAAATCATGGGGAGGAAAAAGAAATGTGCATTACAGGTCATCATGGAAGATGGTTAGTATGAACACCAACCATTTCAGTTTTGCAATATTGTACCAGTTTTACCAAATATTTGTAAAAATGTGTCTTCGGGCTCCACTTTGTGTGTGTCAATACATCTGATATTCTTTTGTGTTGGGAACTTTTATTAATTCACTTGCAAAGAGCTAAGAAATATTAAGGACTTCATAGCATAAAATACAGTCGCATATAATTAAAGAGGGCACTCTGCGGTCCTCAGCCAGTACTTAAGAACTACAAGCGTAAAACATTGTATGTGAAAATCCCAACAACAAATTAAATTATTCAACATGCTTTGTCTTGCAGTTGGAATGGAGATTGACGGACAAGTGGAAAGTGACTCAGAGAGCGAAGGTAGAGTGGAGAATAATAGCTGCTTTCTTATTTGGAAATACACGATGAGAGATCTTTTTTCTCCAAAGGTTTATTTTGTGATTTGACTTGCTACACAGTGGTAATATCTAATGAGATATGCATGGTTATATTCAGTGTTGTTGTTGCCCTGTTGGTCCCGGGATATTAATGAGACAAGGTGGGTGATGTAATATCTTTTAGTGGAGTGAAAGCTTCTCTCTCACCAACAGAAATTGGTCCAATAAAAAGATAACCACACCCATGTTGCCTCTCTACTATGCATAATTAGATTTCCTACCTGGGTAGTTGACTTTGATGAGGAGGAGGAGGATGTTGTGCAGGAGAATGCTCCTAAACCTGGCTGTCCCCTTCTCTCCGTGTCCCTGAGAAGAGATGAGACCCGGAGTGAAGCTTTCCTTGGTCTGCCACAGTAAAGCAGGCAGCACTGTGTTCCATGTGTGGTGTGATGTGAGTGAATTTATAGGACAATGCAAACATCTAGAAACTGTCACCTTTCACTGCTTTTTATGTAATTCTTGTCATTACAGTAAGGGTGAGTCTTTGTTACATATGACTATGCGAGGAGAGAGATAAAGCCAAGATAGATTTAGGACAGACTAGCAACTCATGGCAAAAATCAGGAAAAGCCATAGAACAGATTTAAAAAATTTTAAAAAATACCCTCACAAATACAGTAAATAAAGAGACATTGCTAAGGGCTAGGATTGCTGGGGTAGTGGATGGTTTATGGTGATAGACAGACCCTCTAGACCACAGTTCAAATCCAGCTTAGGTAAATAGTAACTGAAAATAATCATCTGATGGCCTCTGTGAAATCAATTGATGGTCTCAGTCTAGTTTCCAGTGGACAAGGGAACCCACTAGAGCTGGTTGATTCCCCCTCCCCCTCATTAGAAGCAAGAAGCCTTTTCAAAAGAGTTTTTGGTAGTTTCACAATTTCCCAGTTTTTCATCTAAACCAAAAATGTCAATATTTTGAACTCTGTGTTTTTTACCCTTTCTCCCCACTATTTTTTTTATTTTAATTTTTGTGTGCGTACCACTGAATGCAGCAAAACAGGTGATCTGTAGGGTTTTGTTTTACCACTTCATCTTTTCTTCCTCTCCCTCCTTCCTCTCCCCCTCATTTTCCTTTCTGCCACTCTAACTTTTCAGAATGTTTCCACCTTTGGAAACATTCTAGAGAGGCAGAGTTACAGACTTTTCATTTTTCCTTTTGCCACTGTGTAACATTTCCAAAGTTGGAGACATTTTGAAAATTAGTGACAGAAAGCAAAAATGAAAGTGAATGGAGCCTTAGAGAGCATTTGTTTTAATCTTCTTTTTGCCACTGAGATAAAAAGGGGCTGGAGGAAGAAAATTAACAACATTTTGGGGAAGATATGTTGCAATATTAAAAAAGAAACAAACGTTCTCTTTCAAACGCTGCGAAATGGAAAAAAAAACCTTTTAAATTATATTTTTTTTCTTTTTGCAAAATAATTTTTTGATCAGCTCTAATATCCACATCACAACTGTCACAAATTAGTGTGTCTGTTAACAACATGAACAAGAAAATGAATGGCAGCAAAGAGTCCTGTGGCACCTTATAGACTAACAGACGTATTGGAGCATGAGCTTTCGTGGGTGAATACCCACTTCTTCGGATGCATATATTCACCCACGAAAGCTCATGCTCCAATACGTCTGTTAGTCTATAAAGGTGCCACGGGACTCTTTGCTGCTTTTATAGATCCAGACTAACACGGCTACCCCTCCGATACAAGAAAATGAATGTGCATAGAGACTGGTCTACCTTTTCCTCCCTAGATCATTCCCCTCCAGCTTATTGAAGGCAGAGCATGGAGAAACTTCTACTGCCTATACTGCATTTATTCTGCACTGACATGGGACTTCAGTCTCCAGGGCTAAGAATCAAGCCACTTTCACGCGCACTAAATTAACATGCTGTTGTCTAAAGTATAGCAAGTTGGTTCACCACACTTGAGATTCGATATTAAAAATGTTCTAGAGACCAAATCAACAAGCCTAGCCAACTTATTGTCTAGAAACAGAGCAGTACAATACAGGAAAGAAAGAGTTAATATGTAACCAATGCTTCCGAGAAGCAGTTCTCACAGCATGCATTCCACCTTATATAGAAATATGCTTTCAAAACCAGTCACATATATTGTGAGGTTGTTTACAAACTAAAAAGCGCTTTATAATTCACACAAGACCAAAATTCACCAATCAGCTTTGATCTTGTTTTTTTGTACCATGATGTACCCTTCTCATTTTCTGTTTTGGAACCCATATTCCAAGGGTTAGGGTGATGAAAGCACTCCTTACCTGCACCAGGACATAGAATGAATGTGTCTTGTGTTTGATAGCTTTGGCAAATATGAAACCTAAGTTCAGCTTTGCAAAGTGTTGTGGGATACTTGGCATGGGTGAACAGAATTATTGGAAGAACATGATACAAGTCAGTTAGCATAATGACCCAGCACTCATATTTAACATAACATATACAATATTAGAACCATGCACATAATACCTATTAATGTCTGTGTGGGGGGGGGAGGGGAATCTATAACATAGGTGTTGGCTAACAATGCAATTTTTAAAAAGAAAATTAGAGTAAATTAAACAATTTGCTTTCACAATTCTGGCATATATTTGTCTATAAGGTGGATAGAAAGCTGGCTAGATCATCAGGCTCAACGGGTAGTGATCAATGGCTCCATGTCTAGTTGGCAGCTGGTATCAAGCAGAGTGCTCCAAGGGTCGGTCCTGGGGGTGATTTTGTTCAATATCTTCATTAATGATCTAGAGGATGGTGTGGACTGCACCCTCAGCAAGTTTGCAGATGACACTAAACTGGGAGGAGTGGTAGATACGCTGGAGGGTAGGGATAGGATACAGAGGGACCTAGACAGTTTAGAGGATTGGGCCAAAAAAAATCTGATGAGGTTCAACAAGGACAAGTGCAGAGTCCTGCACTTAGGACGGAAGAATCCCATGCACTGCTACAGACTAGGGACCGAATGGCTGGGCAGCAGTTCTGCAGAAAAGGACCTAGGAGTTACAGTGGATGAGAAGCTGGATGAGAGTCAATAGTGTGCCCTTGTTGCCAAGAAGGCTAACGGCATTTTGGGCTGTATAAGTAGGGGCATTGCCAGCAGATCGAGGGACGTTATCATTCCCCTCTATTTGACATCTGGAGTACTGTGTCCACTTTTGGGCCCCACACTACAAGAAAGATGTGGAAAAATTGGAGAGAGTCCAGCAGAAGGCAACAAAAATGATTAGGGGGCTGGAGCACATGACTGATGAGGAGAGGCTGAGGGAACTGGGATTGTTTAGTCTGCAGAAGAGAAGAATGAGGGGGCATTTGACAGCTGCTTTCAACTACCTGAAAGGGGATTCCAAAGAGGATGGATCTAGACTGTTCTCAGTGGTACCAGATGACAGAACAAGGAGTAATGGTCTCAAGTTGCAATGGGGGAGGTTTAGGTTGGATATTGAGAAAAATGTTTTCACTAGGAGGGTGGCGAAGCACTGGAATGGGTTACCTAGGGAGGTGGTGGAATCTCCTTCCTTAGAGGTTTTTAAGGTCAGGCTTGACAAAGCCCTGGCTGGGATGATTTAGTTGGGGATTGGTCCTGGTTTGAGCAGGGGGTTGGATTAGATGACCTCCTCAAGTCCCTTCCAACCCTGATATTCTGTGATACTCTGTCTAAGGTCAGAAGAGACCATCATGATCATGTAGTCTGACTTCCTGTACGCTGCAAGCCACAGAACCTCTCCCACCCACTCCTGTAATAGACCCCAACCTCTGGCTGAGTTACTGAAGTCCTCAAATGATGATTTCAAAACTTCAAGTTACAAAGAATCTACCATTTACACTAGTTTAAACCTGCAAGTGACCTGTGCCCCATGCTGCAGAGGAAGGGGGAAAAAAAACCAGGGTCTCTGCCAATCTGACCCAGGGGGAAATTCCTTCCTGACCCCCAAATATGGTGATCAGTTAGACCCTGAGCATGTGGGCAAGACCCACCAGCCAGACACCTGGGAAAGAATTATCTGTAGTAACTCAGAGACCTCCCCATCTAGTACCCCATCTCCAGTGGCTGGAGATATTTGCTGCTAGCAGTCACAGACTGGCTACATGCCATTGTAGGCAGTCTCATCATACCATCCCCTCCATAAATTTATTAAGCTCGGTCTTGAAGTCAGTTAGGTTTTTTGCCCCCACTGCTCTCCCACTAACTCTGTAAGAACAGGGTCTGGAAATGATTTCTAGCTTTCAGCTCCTAGGATCCATTGATGCACAAACATGAGTTTCACAATCATCAGTGGACACTGTGTGCACATGACCAATGCTAAATGCAGTTCTCAGCCTGCTTCTCATCCAAAGTCTGTGGAGGTCAACATTAGCTTGTTCGGACTCCAGCGGGGTTTGGATTAGGCATTCTGTCTGTACTTTTTGGATAAAGGGCAAATCTTTATTGCACCTATATAGAATGTTTCCAAAAATACTTGTTTTCATCAATTGCAGAGGATGAAGAGGGGGAAAAGGCAACCAGAAAGCAGCACTCCAAGGAAGCTATCAAGTCAAGTGGACATGAAAGGAAAAAGCAAAATAAGAATGGGGAAGAAGCTGAGCTTGAAGAGAAAGTTGAAGCCCCAAGGCAAAAAAGAACTACTAAGAAGAAAAGTCACAAAATGAATGACAGTGATGGGGAAAGTGAAGCAGGGGAAGCAAGTGGGAAGAAAAAGAGAGATAAAAAGGCTTCTAGCAAAGACCAAAAGGAAGCAGAAAATAAAGAAAAGCAAACAAAGAAGAAAGGGAAGGAGCAGGATAAGAAACAAAAGACAAACCCGGCAGAGAGGTACTCTAACAATCCCCAGACAGAAACCTACATAGTAGAATCTCATTTTTGTTGAATGTCAGCTTCCTGGGCAGCAGGTTCATGAACCTGTGGCATATTGGTGCAGGTTACTAAAAGAACAGTAAATTGTTACTTGTAACAAAAATTTAACCCTGAGAAACAAGAGAGTTGTTTTTCTCGTTAAAATGCAAGCTAGATTCTTTTCAGAATCTTCTTCTACCCCAAATATGATAATAGAATTAAGTATGTAATGGATTCCTAATGTGCAAGTATTGGAGCTAGAAAGAGTCCTTTTAAGGAAGACAACAAAGTAAGCCAGACTAGGGCGCCTTCCTTTGGCTGGACACATGATAATCCTAAAAGGTTAGAATAGATCTCTTAGGTTTTCCAGACTATTCCCCTGTTAATTTTCCTTTGTTCTAATCCTTTTCTTCTTCACCCAGACTTTTTATTTGCTGTGTCGCCTGGCTATCATATTTCTCACCGTGATCGTATCTGGTTAACTGTAAGAACCCCACTGGCAGTCAAACAGGTCACATGATACTTATGAAGATGGTTGAGTCACTTTACAACAACAAGAACAAGAAAAGATCTGCAAGACTGAATTGGAGTTATGGTTGAATCCCCAAAATGATACCTGTTTCCACTAAGTTTTTGTTAGTGTCAGCTCATGTGATGCCAACTCTTGTGCTGCCAGTGAAACTTAGGTTAGGTGACAATAAAACAAATTCATTTAAGGTCTGATTTTTGCAACACTTCCTTTGAGCAGTTCTTAGGCAAGGAGCGTCAATAGGACAACTCAACATCAAGGCTCCAGAATTGAGCCTTTTATAAGTGAAGGCCAAGACAAGATGCATGTGCCAGATTCTCAGCTGGTGTAAATCAGCATAACTCCACTGAGATCACTGGAGCTATGCCGATTCACAGCTGAGGAGCTGGTCTGGGACTGATCTGGGTCTGGTGTTTATATAAAGCACACACACACACACCCCTCCTCCTAGTCCACCATTTTGAGAGGACTTGTGTCCTGGGGGAAGGTGACTATTTTTATAATTGAAATGTGGCAGGCAATGTCTTTCATCTGGTATTCTGTAACCTGAAGCATGTGCCCAAAATCTTCTCCTGGATCATTTTGACTACCCCATCACTGTGTCGATTTAGTTGGTAGCACTGTCACATTTGAGCCAGAAAGGCGTACGTTCACGTTTCCTCCCTTGGTTTGGGTTCATCACATGCAGTGTTGATATTGAAGGACAGCACTGAGTGGGGAAAATATCATCTGAACTTTCACTAGTGGATATCGAGATTGAAGTTAAAGATCCTGGAGAATTTTTCAAAGAAACAAATAAATCAGTGTCCTAGGTAGAGTTTTCCCCATGAAAATTTCAGATTTCAAAAAAATTTCCCATCACACATGGGACAAAGTCAAAAATTTCAAACGAACCAAAAATCAAAACCAAATTTGGATCAGATAATTCGAAGTGTTTTGTTTTGATCATTTCAAAGTGATTGATTTCAATTTCTTTCTTTTTAAAAATGTTTATTTAATAACTTACCATAAATTAACTTAGATTTCAAAAATGAAAGTTGTTTTGAACCAAAAAATGGAACTCCTTGTTTGGAAAAAATGTGACATTTCAGCAATTTCAAAATATTTAAAAAATACTACTACTACTTTTTTTTTTTTTTTTTATATTCAATTTGTTAAAACCAACCTTTTCATAAAAATTTTAAATATTCATTTTATAAAAAATAATTAAAAAAAAAAAAAAAAAGTATATTTAGTCAAACAATTCCCAACCATCTCTAGTCCTGACCAACATTCCTCCCCTCACCCCCCAACATGTTATGGCATACAAAGTTCTCTCTGTTATTGCAGAGAACATAATGACTGCTCCATTTTTTGTTCAGTTCCTGAACACTGCCTATGTCTAACTCACTGGTCTGCAAAGTGCTTTATAATCCCTGAAGTATATGAGGTGCTATATACAACTACATTTTATTACATTGTTTGTGTGATTTCCCCCCCCCCCCTCTGTTTTTACTCTACTTTCGTTCTAGCTCTTCTTCCTCATCTGCTTCCAACTCATCTGATGAAGAGTCTCTGTCAGAGGAAGAACTGACGAGGCTAAAGGAACAGGTAGAGGAAAAGAAAAAACTAATATCTACCATGAGGAACAAACCTTGGCGTATGGTGAAGAAATTAGCATTGCTCAGGTAGCCCAGTGCATTCCCAGCTATTTATAGTTTTCACAATAGGAACCACTGAAGCTAGAGTGTGTGTTTAATAATTGTTGATGCACATAACATTTTAGAATTACAGTTTGCTGCTGTTATCATCCCAAGAACCCAGCCTTGGAAAAGCAACCAATGGAACTTAGCCAGCATGATTTGGTTTAAATGAGAAGCGCTTAGAGGCAGGATTCTGTTGTCAGTCTCTGTAACTAGAGAACAGATGATAAGCAAAATCTGTTCAACTGATACCCAGGCTGGGATCATTCTGCCCTTTTATTTAAAGGCAGAGAATGACTTTCAGACTCCTTGTTAAAGCTAACTCTGTGCCCTTCTTTGCTTATTCATGCGTACTGTTATATAGCAATCAGAGCAGCTTGTCTCCATCTTACTTTACACTTCCTGGAGCATTACTGCTTGCAGGTGACTTGGAAAAAATACAGTATTGTTTACAGCCAAGAGAACATTGCCTGCCATCCCACACTGTATGGGTGAGCAATGCAGATCACTCCTCACAATAACCTTGCAAAAAGTGCCATGAACCCACTGTAGGGTGAGAAATGGGTTCACTATCTTGTGTTTGCCTAGAGGCTATTCACAGCCCCAGCCACCCATGTTGCCAAAGCAGGCAGTAGCTGGCATCTCCCCTCATCTGCTCCTTTCTTTCACTCTGAAGAGTCAGTCTGACCTTCAGACACCTGGCCCCTCTCACATCAGCAGCATACAGTTTGATTCCCATAGGGTAGTTATAGCAACCTGGTCCTTCCCTTTGCCTCTCCTGACCTGGGTTCTTGGGGGAGGTGGGAAGGGGACTTCAGTTCTCTGTACTTAAATTTCCTCATCTGTAAAAGGCGACTGACTAATCATTTTTGATCTCCCAGGTGGGTTGGGAGGGTCTATTAGTTGTAAAGACCTGGAAACCCTCAGCATGAAAGTTGTTACAAAAGGGCACCAAGTATTACATTATTATATAGTGTCCTAGCAGCTGAGAGGTTGCCTGGAATCATGTTTGACTACACACTCACCTCTTTGTCCCCAAAAGAACTGCAAAGAACAACTGAGAGTGAAGGAGGACACATATACCCAACTCTAATTTGCTTAATCAAACTGCTCCATTACCTTGGCTGTGCAAGAATATTTAATGAATAGGTTGGAGTACATAATAATAATAATAATACTAGTCTATCCAATGATCTCAGAATGCTTTACAATTAGTTAATTGGAACTTATAAACAGCTGCTGTGAGCTAGGTAAGTATTAATCCCATTTTACAGATGAGGAAATTAGAGCACAAAGAAAATAAAGTCAACATTTTCAAACATGGGTACCTAAATACAATTTTGGGGACCTCTCTTTAGGCATCCAAATTTTGAAACATATCTACAAGTGACTGGCCCAAGACTACACATTAAGAAATCCAGGAACAGAACCTAGACCTCCTACCTCCCAGGCATATGCATTAACTACAAGATCATCTTTCCTTCCTTCCTTCCTGACAGCTGCACTGTTAAGAAAGTATAGAAGGAAGAACCAGACTTCTCCCATTGATAGGGAAGGAAGACCCAGAATATGAATGCTGTTGGAAAGGGAACCAGGTGACCTTAGGTCTATGTATGAGGAAACTCAAACAGGGATATTAAGTTACTTTTTCCAAAAAACACACCAGAAATGTTGACAGAGCTGGGAATAGAATCCAGGTCGCCTGACTCTCACTGTCTTCCTCCCTTTGATAACAGCACAATTCACAGAAATTAAAAGTGACTGTACAACATTCTCTGCACCCAGTGCCATCTTGGGGAAGATTCTTTGAATGTTTTAGATCAGGGCCAACCCTAAGCAAACACAATCACTTTTGTATTTTTGAATTAGGGAGGCACAAGCTTTTGTAGAGAAGTTTGAAGGAGCATTGGGAAAGGGAAAGGGAAAAAAATTCTACGCATACAAGATGATGATGGCAAAGGTAAGTGCTGTCGTAATGACAAAAAGAAGAGTGGATGCTTGGTCACTAATACAGTGTATTTTTGGCTACAAGCAATAAACTCACATTGGGCAAAATAGCCACCATTACAGAAGCTGAGATAGCACTCCCTGTATGTATTTTAATTCACTGAATAGCTGCATTTTTCATGGTTCCTAACCAAAGTCATGCAGGATATGAGCCAAATTCTGCCCCAACTTAAACCGCATGCAGCCTCCCTACAGTACAGGAGGATGCAGAGCATGTAAAATCAGGGCAGAATGAGGGTCTCTGGGTGTGGTCTCTGACAGGTTAAAGTATTGATTACACTAAGGATTGGAGACACAGCCAAATCCAGGCATAGTACCATTTGTTTCAGTGGAATTGCGCCAGTTTACAAATTGGACCACTAAATGGGAAGATGACCATGGAGAATTGTGACTTCTCACTGCAAGACTGGAGTCAGTAATTAAGTTATTGCTTTCATGGAGATTCCACTGATTTGAGACTTAAAAAAAAAAATTGATCATGTCCCGTTCCCATTGATGTCAGTGATAGTTTAGCCAGTGAGAAAAGAATCAGGCTTGCTATTTGTCAAATGAATCCTTCTTTTAAATAGAAATGGGCCCAAACCAAAGCCTTACACACAGATCTGGGTCTGCAGCTTCAACCTCTCTCTCTCTATGGGTTAAATCCCAACACTAACTCGGATCCCACAGAAACCTAACAAAGTTAGGATTCAGGACCTGAATTTGAACACGTGAATTTTGAAGCGTTTGGATTCAGGGTTTTGATGTGGACCATTACAGAAGTAAAAAAGGTCAGACCCAGACCGAAAACTCCAGAATTTGGTTCAGGCTCACCTCTGGCTTTAAAGTTTGCCACCAATTTTTAATAACTCAACTAAGCACTAACTTTAGGAACTCCTTAGAGAAAGCAACCCCAGAGGCCTCTCCATGACCAGCCTAACATTACATCTCTATTTGCAACACTGTTTTCTTATTTCAGAAATGGGTGAAATTTAAGAGAGACTTTGACAATTTTAAGACACAGTGTATACCTTGGGAAATGAAGATAAAAGAAGTGGAGAGTAAGTGCAACTTCCATTTAGACTGAGACATGACTAAGATATTTTGTTGTACAGTTTTGTGTTTCTTCAAATAATCTCTTGGTCACAGAGAATCTTACCCACCCACACTACTAACCACTGCCTCTTTTTGTTTAAGGTCACTTCGGTTCCTCAGTAGCTTCTTATTTCATATTTCTGCGATGGATGTATGGAGTAAATCTGGTCCTTTTTGGTTTAATATTTGGACTGGTTATAATTCCAGAGGTAAGAGCTTAAGCCCCAATCCTGCATTCAGGTTCATGCAAATAGTATCTTCTCCATAGTAAATGTCAAAATTAGATTGATGGCATATTGTTACTTATTATTTCCAATTGTACTTTGTTACTCCCAGTGTTATTGCATCTGGTAATGTCACATCCAGTCATGTCATCATCCTTATCTTAACTCTTAATCAATTTCTTATCTTCTGCATCATTCTCATTTTGACATTCACTAGGAGCAAGATACTGCTCATGCAGGCACAGAGACCTTGGGCTGTCTTACTGATAGATCTGTGGATAATGTCACTTCATGATGCTCTATCTTCCTGGAGTGGCAGAATAAACTTCAGTTTTACTTAGCCTTAGTTAAAATATGGTAAGAGATACACCTTATGCACGTATTTGGATTTATAGTAGCAAGTTAGGGTCCTATTTTTGAAAATGTTGGGTTTTGTGAGTATGTCCCTAAATCCATATTTATCACCAATGGGAGAGATTTTCAAAAGGATCTTAAGAGACTTAAGAGCACAATTCCCACTGAAGTCAATGCCCCATAATCACTTAAAGTGCTCTGATGGGCTGCTCCACTCACCGCCAGGATGGTGCCTCCTCCTGGTTATTCTGGGGAACAGCTCACAAGTTCATCACCCCTTCCTGTGGTTTCATGTTGTCTCTCAGTCTCTCTTTCTGGGTCAGCAGCCCCCGCTCTCACTCCACAAGCTGCTGCCTCTTTGTGACTTGACCCTTCAGCCAGGTCACCAAATGTTTCCCCTTCTGGGGTTGGAAAGTCTCTTCCCACAAACAGGCTCAGGCAGCCTTCCCAGTCACTGCTTTGTCATGCCACTCCCTCAGTGGCTGGCAGGGGAAACTGGGCCCACCCTCTACTCTGGGTTCTGGCTCAGGGACCCTCTAGCCAGCAGTCAAGGCCTCCTTTCGGCCTTACTGCCTTTCCCTGACCCCTCTGCTACCTTCCTGACTCTCCCCCTGTCCCCAGGTTTGCCAGCCCAAATGTGCCTCCCTTCTCCCAGGGAGTGACTGCAGGCTTTCCCAGCAACCCCTTTTCTGCTGCCAATTTCCTGCCTTTATAGTCCCAGCCCAGCTCATTCCTCCTCACCTGGGCTTCCTCATTCAATCAACGGATTGCTTAGCCACTGGATTCCCCTCAGCTATGACCTGTTGAGTTAATTAGCCCCCTTCTCAGTCTGCATTAACCCTTTCAGGGCAAGTGTGGGGTGAATACCCTTTGAAAAATCCCACCCTTAAGCAACTAAACATGGATTTGGAAGCCTAACTTTAGGCTCATATTGCTGAAATTTTTGGGCAGAGTGAAAAACAGAACTCAGGAATTCTATTGGCTTCAAGTATAGGCCATCATATCTCTAAGAAATCCAGGATGTACATTCCCAAAAATAATTAAGAAAACCATAGTGACAATATGATACTGTCAAACACATTTCTTAACCCTGACATTCTTGTAAAAAAAAAAAAAATCACAGTAAAGGTAATATACTGGTAATATTTAATTACATGATTGCCTATTAAGGAGTTATAAAATGTAGGTACAAAATACTTAATGATGTGGTTTAAAAGTTCTTACTGGTACTAGTGTTTTTACTGGTGTTGATTTGACATGGTTGCTTGACTAAAAGTGGTAAGTCTGACTAAGTTTTGCATAGTTTCTCAGGTTCTTCCAAATTAAGAGGATGCATAAAATAAATAAGATTTGCCAAATCCTCTAACAACCAATAATTGTTGGTTTCCAAAATACCCCTGTTTTCCACATCTTAAGTCAGCCAGTTGTTTCTTCGTGAGAAAGGGTTTTCTTGTTACTCTTTTCCATTGTTATTGGAGGAGGCTTGGCCAAAGAAGAGTATCGTGGAAATAGTTAGTTATGACCCTTTTAAAAATAGATGTGTGTATTTAGCTATATAATACTATGGCTCAGTTTCTGTGTGCTGCGTCTTTAAGGGCTCTGCTATCCACCAAGACTGCCAGATGTTCTTGTTCAATGCAGGTTATTACAGAGGAAAGACAGTGTGTGGTCTTCTGATAGAGATTGCACTTTTTTACCTTCTTTAAATTTTGTTATTCACTTCATCTAAAATAAAAGCCATTCAGATTGAAAGTATCCTCTGAGCACGGAAAGGCATAACCATTAGAAGTGAATAATACAAATGCATTTTCTTTCTTTACGAATTGTACATTTCCATACGATGAAGTAGTTGTGCCTGTTTTGTCTATACAGTATGTATTTTATTCATGGTGCATTAAACTGTTACAATGTATACAGGGGATTGGCAATAACCATTTAATTATAAATGGCTTTAAAACTAAGTGTACAACCCTTGCAAAACAAATGCATTAGAAGCGATTGACGTAGTCCGTCTGCTTCATGCTGCAAACGTATTCTAAACTATTTATGAGGCATTTAGACTTTGCTGTGCACTGGCCATAGCCTACTTATAAATATATTAACTCTTTATGACTCCTTCATAGACAACCCTTAAATTAAAGTGTTGCCAATCAGTTTTGATAAACCCTGGTCTTGCTGCAAGTCCTACCCTGCAGAATGCTATTGGGAGATGCCATGGCATTATTCTGTTCTCATGTCACCTTCCTGATGCCAGCTGCCCTCCTGACCCCTGCCATTTACAACTGCTTAATGTTGAGATTATTTCATAACTCAAGAACTGTATAAATATAAAGCCTATCTGTAAGCATGAACAAATGCCCCTCAGCTGATCTTGGCTTCTCTTGAGGGAAGAATACTGCATCAACTGATAAAATGAATCCCTTTGTTGCATTAGAGAGATGTAACCCATGAAGTTCAAGGCAAAGGAGCCTTCTATCCAAATAAGTGAAGTTTAAATTGAAGTTGTTGCTGTGCAGACATGCTCCTCTCTCTAGCAGCTTCCATTTCCCAGGCAGTATTTAGCCAGACTCTCAGTGTTTTCAGATGGTACTCTGACATGGAGAAGAAAAAAAATTATTCTAAAAAGGTACGGTATATGCTATTGGTAGGATTCTATGAAGCACTCATCATTTGTCTTAACTCTGACATCACTGGGAATAGAGTTAGGCCAATGCTGGGCATTTTGAAAATATAACCATAAAAACATCTATATCTTTGCCAGTCCAAGCCCAACCCCAGCAATGCTCTGCTTCATCCTCCACTAACAATTCATTTGTGTGCCATTCCACCACTACATCATAGAACAATTTTGTTTTAGATCCGGGCCAACCCTAAGCAAATCCTTTTAAAGGAGCATCAACAGAGAAAAGATAGATGAAAGGATCCATAGCATCCCCCTGTCCCCAAACATTGCCATTCCTTCCATTCCACCATCAGGATCTAGAGAAGGCAGTTCTGGAATTCTGGAGCACTAGAGACCCAGATCAAGCAGTTTTCCTGATTTACAACACAGACGAAAGAGCTGAAGGACACCAAATATAGCCAAGCAACATGAAGAAACATCATCTATCCTCGGGTTGCACTTTACATCACCAGTTTAGTAACAGATGAAAACAATAAAAAAAAAGGCAAGAAGTTAAACCATCCCATTCTTAGTTGCTGCATTTCATAATCTGTATGTTCATAAAGCATTAAGTCATTTTCACAGTAGCCCTAAACCAACTCCTGGTTACCAGTGTTCATGTACAGAGATGTGCCAACAACGTCAGCATCTCTGAACAATGAAAACAAAGGAGTATCTGGAATCCTGCACGTACTCAGATCAGGTTTTGACTACCCAGGAGCATTTGATTATCCATGAGTCATCTGCATGGCAGCCAATGACTCTTATTGAATGAGTCTAGTTCAGGTTACATAGAAAACATTTTATCCACAGCATCACCACTAGATTACTAAGAGAAAAAAGAGAGACAGAGGGGGAGGACAAATTCTGCTCTCATATACACTGAAGTAACTCCATTAAAATAATTGGAATTGCTCTGAACATAAGAACAGCCGTACTGGGTCAGACCAAAGGTCCATCTAGCCCAGTATCCTGTCTACCGACAGTGGCCAATACCAGGTGCCCCAGAGGGAGTGAACCTAATAGGTAATGATCAAGTGATCTCTCTCCTGCCATCCATCTCCACCCTCTGACAAACCGAGTCTAGGGACACCATTCCTTACCCATCGTGGCTAATAGCCATTAATGGACTTAACCTCCATGAATTTATCCAGTTCTCTTTTAAACACTGTTATAGTCCTAGCCTTCAGAACCTCCTCAGGTAAGGAGTTCCACAAGTTGACTGTGCACTGTGTGAAGAACTTTCTTTTATTTGTTTTAAACCTGCTGCCTATTAATTTCATTTGGTGACCCCTAGTTCTTGTATTATGGGAACAAGTAAATAACTTTTCCTTATTCACTTTCTCCACACCACTCATGATTTTATATACCTCTATCATATCCCCCCTTAGTCTCCTCTTTTCCAAGCTGAAAAGTCCTAGCCTCTTTAATCTCTCCTCATATGGGACCCTCTCCAAACCCCTAATCATTTTAGTTGCCCTTCTCTGAACCTTTTCTAGTGCCAGTATATCTTTTTTGAGATGAGGAGACCACATCTGTACGCAGTATTCAAGATGTGGGCGTACCATTGATTTATATAAGGGCAATAATATATTCTCCTTCTTATTCTCTATCCCATTTTTAATGATTCCTAACATCCTGTTTGCTTTTTTGACCGCCTCTGCACACTGCGTGGACATCTTCGGAGAACTATCCACAATGACTCCAAGATCTTTTTCCTGATTTGTTGTAGCTAAATTAGCCCCCATCATATTGTATATATAGTTGGGGTTATTTTTTCCAATGGGCATTACTTTACATTTATCCACATTAAATTTCATTTGCCATTTTGTTGCCCAATCACTTAGTTTTGTGAGATCTTTTTGAAGTTCTTCACAGTCTGCTTTGGTCTTAACTATCTTGAGCAGTTTAGTATCATCTGCAAACTTTCCACCTCACTTTTTACCCCTTTCTCCAGATCATTTATGAATAAGTTGAATAGGATTGGTCCTAGGACTGACCCTTGGGGAACACGACTAGTTACCCCTCTCCATTCTGAGAATTTACCATTAATTCCTACCCTTTGTTCCCTGTCCTTTAACCAGTTCTCAATCCATGAAAGGACCTTCCCTTTTATCCCAGGACAACTTAATTTACATAAGAGCCTTTGGTGAGGGACCTTGTCAAAGGCTTTCTGGAAATCTAAGTACACTATGTCCACTGGATCCCCCTTGTCCACATGTTTGTTGACCCCTTCAAAGAACTCTAATAGATTAGTAAGACACGATTTCCCTTTAGAGAAACCATGTTGACTTTTGCCCAACAATTTATGTTCTTCTATGTGTCTGACAATTTTATTCTTTACTATTGTTTCAACTAATTTGCCCGGTACCGACGTTAGACTTACCCGTCTGTAATTGCCGGGAACACCTCTAGAGCCCTTTTTAAATATTGGCGTTACATTAGCTATCTTCCAGTAGTTGGGTACAGAAGCTGATTTAAAGGACAGGTTACAAACCCTAGTTAATAGTTCTGCAATTTCACATTTGAGTTCTTTCAGAACTCTTGGGTGAATGCCATCTGGTCCCGGTGACTTGTTAATGTTAAGTTTATTAATTAATTCCAAAACCTCCTCTCCTGACACTTCAATCTGTGACAGTTCCTCAGATTTGTCACCTACAAAAGCTGGCTCAGGTTTGGGAATCTCCCTAACATCCTCAGCCATGAAGACTGAAGCAAAGAATTTGTTTAGTTTCTCCGCAATGACTTTATCATCTTTAAGCGCTCCTTTTCTATCTCTATCATCGAGGGGCCCCACTGGTTGTTTAGCAGGCTTATGCCGGTGTAAGCAAGAACAGAATTTAGTCCAGAGAAGACATTAATTGGTTGCAAGTTACTTTAGATTCCTCCATCCTGTGTTTATTCCTGGAGAATAGACCTTCCTTGCGATAGTCTTCAAATCCATCTCTCAGCCCTTTTTAAGAGACTTTCCCCTTTTATTTAGGGGTGGTGGTGGTTTGGTTTGAGTTTTTTCTTCATTTTTAACAACGTACCCATCACAACTACAACCACATTTTATGGACTTTATGAGATATTTGGTAGATGAACATCAAAGTACACCTCTACCCCGATATAATGCGACCTGATATAACACGAATTCAAATATAACGCGGTAAAGCAGTGCTCTGGGGGGGCAGGGCTGCGTACTCCGGCAGATCAAAGCAAGTTCGATATAACGTGGTTTCACCTATAACGCCGTAAGATTTTTTGGCTCCCAAGGACAGCGTTATGTCGGGGTAGAGGTGTAGTAGCAGTAAAAGGGTGGTGGTTAAACTATACAGGGCCCAAGTCTCATCTCACATGAGTTTTGCGCTGGTCTAGTTCTAGGAGTTACTCATTTACACCAGTTTGAGATCACAATCAGGCTCTTAGATGAAATCCTGGCCCCAGTGAAATCAACGGCAAAACTCTCATTGACCTCAATAGGACTAGGACTTCACTCTTTGCCTCTAGGCATTTATGTGAAAGTGTTCATCTTCTTCACTCATGTCATTCACAGTTGATTCCAGATCTGGAAGTTTTTACGCTTCCCACAAGAACTAGCAAAATCAGGGCCGGTAAAACTTCAACCTACTGCTCGAGAGAGTCTCTCTTTTTACTACTATTTTTCAAATTGTAGAAGTCGTCATTCTAAAATCTCCCAAATTCTCAGAGTAATTTGCAGCAAGTCATGGTAACATGGCAGCAGAAAAAACTCTCTCACCATGTCAAATCCCAATTCGGCAAAGCACTTAAGCTCAGTTAGCTTGACTTCAATGGCACTATTCACATGCCCAAAAGTTAAGCTAATGTTAAACCAATGTGGTGAATCAGAGCCATAATCTACAGTATACACACACACACACACACACACACACACACACACCATGAAACACCAGAATTTTTTGCACTTTTGATAGTCCTGGGAAGCATTAGGAAGCTTATGGGGATCTTTAAATGTGCATATGCTATTTCAGGTTGAGTCACTACTTGCAATCGGAGTTCTATAACTTTTGCTAAATAATCCTGTTTGTGAATTTGTTCCATGTTTTAAAAACTTCCCTTTGTCCTGTTGTATCTTATTACAAGGAAAATATTTAATTAATGGAGAAATGAAAAGTGATATACACTCTGCTATACTATAAACATGTCTTCATAAACCTCACCTAGATCTTGATGGGAATCCCATATGGAAGTATACCTAGAAAAACTGTACCCAGAGCTGAACAAGCTACTGCTATGGATTTTTCTGTCCTTTGGGATTTTGAGGTAGGTATTGTACATTCACTTCCAAAGTAGATAAGAGGTGTTAATAGGTAAGGGAACAAAATTCATCCCTGATGTAACTCCATTGAAATTGCTAGGTTTACAGAGATTAATTTGGTCCCAGATGTTGATTAAATCATTATTTTATGGTTTTACACACACACTTTCCCCCAGACAAGGACATGAAATGACTCTCATTGACATCAATGGGCTTTGAATCAAGCCCCAAAACATTTTGGATCAAAATCTATTGTGTGTGCGCGCGCATTTGTTTGCATATGGATTTAGCAAATTTCCATACACAAATGTGTTTGGAATGCACATACTGCACATAGATATGCAATTGTTGGTTCTGCAGGAAAAAGCTGCTGCTTTTTTTAAATTCAAAAATGGGTGCACATGCACAATTACAGAGCATGTGGCTGTTCAAGTTGTAGATTTAATTCTCATTTTACAATAAGATAAAACATAAATAAATCCACTGAAGTCAATGGAATTACGTCAGTCCTTCACTGGGAGAAGTGAAATCAGAATCAGACACCTATTCTCTCCATACCTTTAAAAAATATATATATATATATATCTGTAGCCCTGGGAAACTGAAGTTCTATATATCTCAATCCTTGGCTTCTTCTATTAGAATTACAACAGGCGGGCCTATTAGTTTGATTTGCAATAATAATTTTGTAGTGAGGATAATTGTCCACTAATAAGTGGAGTGAAAGCAACTCATTTCACATATGCCACGGAATAAATCATCAGATAGTAGTGACTTTTGGCACCACTGACGTAGGTTCACATAAGTGACCTAGATTTACTGGCAAGGAAAGATTTTGGAAAAATAGAGACAGCTTAATAATTACATCTCTGCTGCACTGCAAGTCAATATAGACCAATTATCACATAATCATCATTTTACATTTATATAGTGACTTTCATCCTGAAAAAAAATACAGAACTTCTGTACAAACAAGAATCACTTCACGAATTACTAGTGCATAGGTTGAGTATTGATTCAGAGGGAAGAGTTCCACTTAGTTACCAGCACCATTTCCTATAGCAGCTCAGGTTTTCCCATTGGGGCCAGAATGTCACACTCATGTGTGCACTGACTCTAAAATTTAGGTATGCAGAAAGCATCTTCACATAAATGGCAATAAATGGAGAAAGTTAGCCATGAAATGAGGGGCCAAAAGAAGGTTGGGGAGGTGCTCTTGCCACTTATCAGAAATAAAGTGGCAAGCGCTATAGGAAGTTGCTGAATAGACAAAGTGCAGCAAACTAGGAAATGAAATATCCATTATTCTAAATTTCCAAGTGTGTCTAGTGAAACGATGCCTCTGCTTTTTGGTGCCCAACTTGAGGCACCTGGAAGGATTCAGTTTTCAGAAATTGCTGAGCCCCCATTCTCTGAAAATCAGGCCCCCTGAAAGGAGTTTGAAGTTGGGCAGCCAAAAATTCAGGTGCTCAAAAAACAAAACAAAACAAATCAGTAGTTCCACTTGAAAATTTACGCCAACATGCTTATGTGCCTTTAGGAAACCATCAAGGTACTAAATCAGTCCTCAGAGAAAACTAGCAGGAGGGTGACTAGGTTCTGTTCTGTATGATACCTTTCCTGAGGTCAGATAATAAAAGATGGTATTTCTGGAAGTGTTTTTGAGATACTAGCCAATGCTGCTGAGAACTACTATTGAAGGTGGTACTTCCAGAAAGATCATCATTAAAGTTTTCTAAAAACCACTAATCTGAAAGTAGGTCAGGTAAATGAATCCAATTTATTAGCAGGTCTTCAAATGTCTGTTTTGAGCAACCTGATACAGCTGTGATATTGTCCCACTCATTTTTAATTGAGGATCTTACTGGAGTTTTAGACTTACTCTCCCCACTCCCTAGCATTTAAAACTTACTGAAGCTCAGTGCTAATTATTGGCAATCTGAGTAGGGTTGCGCAGAATGAGCAGTGCATCTTTAAAAATTAGAAAAGGAAGGTAGCAGCAATCTTTAGTCTGTCTTGTTAGAGGGGAAAACCCACTTCAAGACAGAGGGTAATTTTTTGCTGAGCTGCAGCTGGTATTTTTATTTGAATGTCTATAGGTTCCGCACATAACAACTAAGGAAATTTGTTCTGAGATGGGGCCATATGTGACCATGCTAGGAAAAAGAGCAGATCTACATTAAGCTTCCAAATTTTTGCCTTTTGCTTGGCACACGTCCACACTGTGCTGCTGTGACTAACATCCACAGAGACTCACCCTTTATTACTATAGTGTGCACCATACGTGTGGTGCAATGGGGAAAAAAAACTTGAGTAAATTTAAAATGAAGAGAAAAAGCATCATCATCATCACCAATCCCTGTAAAGTAGATTTCTAACAGAAAAATATTTTTCAACACAGTAACGAATAAGTGAATACTTTGGCAGCAAATGGGTTACATAATTGATGACAGCAGTAGAAAGGAATAGATCTAATTTGGACATAAGACTACATGTCTCACAGAAGGGAAATAAAAAAAAAAAAAAAACATGCAGTGTGATGTTCTGTACAATTTCTGACCAGGGACCAGAAAACTAAAACATTAGGAAGGTTATTTTCAGGCTCGAGTTTCACCCTGCACTAATGAACTCCAGAATGGTCCTCTTTATATTTTACAAGGTTTTTTACTCGAATCCTCCCCACCATACACAATATAATGGGTTACAATTTCCAAGGGACTGTGTTGCTGCCATACCAGCTGCTGTGTTGCTGCTCTGCTCTCAATAGCTCCTCAGTAATGGCAGAGAGATGCGAAAGGTCATGCTGTACCTATGGCATTATACTCAGATTTGCAGTGTTCCCACCACCTGCTGGAAATCATGCAGAAATAACTCTGCAGCCAATGTTGTGGTCTGGATTACTAGAAATATCCCATTAATAAACACATGCATAACTAACAACTTTTACTGAATGCATCCAGCTCAGCTGGGGATTTTACAGAGAACTGATTAAACTGGGTCTAGCGTGCAGCCTAGGATATTGCTTTAGTTGTTCCGAAGTCCTGATCAGAAGCACAGATGGGAGCTTTCCAGAATGTTGTAGCCAGGCAGAGCTGGATTAATGCAGGGGGTTTAGGGGCTGCAGCCCAGGGCCTCGGGCTAAGGGGGCCCCGCAGGCCGGATGCAGCCCACTGCTTCTTTTCATCCAGCCCGGCAAGTCTCCGTGCCGCAGGCAGACACTGGTCCCCAAGCCTCAGTGTCCCCCTTCCCCCCCCCCCCGCCGGGGCTGGAGCCGCAAGCACTGGCTCGCCGATGTGTCCCTGTGGCCCCTAGGTGAGGGGCATTCAGGGAATCTCTGCGCACTGCCCCACCCCCAGCACCGGCTCTGCAGCTCCCATTGGCTGGGCACCGCAGCCAATGTGAGTTGCGGGAGGGGGAGCCTGTGGGCAGGACATGTCAGCCACCTTGGGGAGCAGAGCAGCACGGAGCCAGGGATCCTACCTCAGCCCTGCTGCGCCGCCGCCCAGGAGCTGCCCAAGGTAAGCACCTCCCGGCTGGAGCCTGCACCCCACACCCCCTCCTCCACCCCAACCCCCTACCCCAGCCTGGAGCCCCCTCCTGAACTAGGGTTACCATATCTCATAAATAAAAAAAGAGGACCCTCCACGGGCCCTGGCCCCGCCCATTTCCCCACCCCAGCCCCGCCCCAACTCC
>NW_020698380.1:4104005-4181569 GCF_002925995.2 Terrapene triunguis
TATATATATATATATATCTCACAGGCATTTGATAAGGATAGCAATGGAGTGGTGTTTCAGAAGCTAGTCGCTAAAAAGCCAAGATTAACTCAAAAATGAGGAACTAAAATACTTCATTAAATTGACTATTTTAACTTGCAAAATTTACAAGAAAGGGTTAAAACAATCCAATGGCCTTCATTCTTGTATGAGAAATGCACGTAACAGACAAGGAATCAAACTTATTGGTGGGATTTTTTGTTTGTTTTATTTTTCTTTAGGGTTATATCAAATATTCTGCTGTTTTTTATGGCTACTACAACAACCAACGGACAATTGGCTGGTTAAAATACAGGCTACCGATGGCATACTTCATGGTTGGAGTTAGTGTATTTGGCTACAGCCTGATGGTTGTTATAAGATCGTAAGTATAGTTCTTTGGTTTTAGCGTTTTTTCTCCTCTTTCTCTGAAATTCAAACTAATCTCTATTGCATTTCACCTCCACTTATCATTGTTAAAATAGCAGATTTAGAGACATGGCATGGCACTTTCAGTCCAGTTCCCAGGTGATTAGAATCCATGTGACAATTTCAGAAGACTTTTAGGGCCTACTTCACCAAAGAGCCTACTCTTGCATTCCTTGCACCCCCAAAACCTCACACTGACGCCAATAGGAGCTGTGTGGTCTTCACAATGAGTACACATTAGATCCTAACTCTAATGAGCAAAGCAGATGCATACCCAAACCAGTCTGCATTGGGCAGAATAATAATGTTTTGCACTAATCTCAGAAAGATTTAATTTAGCCTCCCAAAACACTGGAGATAGATGTTATTGACCTCATTTCACAGATGGAGAATTACAGGCACAGAGTTAAGTGACTTGCCTGTGGTCACACAGAAAGAAGTTCTATTCCTGCTTTTGAACAGATTATTTGCTGACTCCACATCATGGGAGTTAACCACAAGACTACCCTTCCTCCCCATAGGAAAGTGTAAGCCAAATGGATTTTTATGTTTATTGAAACAGGCATGATGTTATTCAGTGCACACAAAATCTTGAGTCCTTTGTTGGAATGAGGCACAGAAATATATCCAGACACTCAGATGTGCTGGTACATTTACAATATTACCATAAAATCTCAACATCTGTTGTCTCATCTATACTGGAGGGATTTATGCTAGAAACTCTAATAGGAATCACAAAATATTTCAGGGATCAAATAGAACAGAGGAAACAATAGAAGACATATCTGCTCCTGTGTTGATTAACAAGTATGCTTTCATCCTCCCACCCCCCATCCCACATTGGTTTACTGCAAGTACTCTACTCCAGCATTGTGTAACCATTGAAATCTCTCTGGAACATCATGTAATAGCTGGTATATCTGACAGCACCAGAAATTTGTTTTTCTTAATCTAAATAGCATGCAAAATAGCACAGATATAGTTTGATGATGATGGTGATATTTATTTGTATTGCCATAGTGCCTAGACATGAACCAGAACCCTATTGTGCTAGACACTATACAAATAATTCCTCTCCTGGTCCATTTATGAATCCTCCTAAATTTCATTGAAGTTACTGTTATTAAAGATCCTCCAATATAGCTATCATTTTGTAATGAATAGTGGATCTGCATCATGATATATGGACTCAGCCCTCCTTAAACCAGAGGTATTTATTTAAAGAAAACAGCTACAACCAGACACAAAGCAGATACTGCCACATAACTTGAGTCCCAGCTTTGTTTTCCTTATTTACCAGGAATCACAACTTGTCTGAATTTCTGTATAGCACACAGGGGCATCTAGTGGCTGAATAATATACTGCAAGTAAACACATTGCCATTTGTGTCATCGCACAGGATGGCCAGAAATGCCAACGAAAACACAGGAGATGGGGATGACAACAATTTCACTTTCAGCTGGAAAATGTTCACTAGCTGGGATTACCTCATTGGCAACCCGGAGACTGCAGACAACAAATTTGCATCTATTACAACCAGCTTCAAGGTAATATCCAAATGACATACACTTTCTCTACAGGGAGTTCCCTGCCTCTGGAGATGCTACCAGAATCCACTTTAGCAGAATTTCAAGGGGAAAATTAGACAATAACCTGGATACCTATATAGCATCCCAAGGTGCCCCCTGGGATAAAATGATTAATCATGGTGATTCTAAGTTCATATGTTCTGTGCTGAACGGATCTCCATATTTAGGGTTTGGAAGACTATAGCTGTTTTACTTTCCTCTGGAGAACGGAGTAGGGAATATCAGTGAGGAATAAGTGAGTGGTTTTCAATTGCAAGGGACGGAGATACTCTTGTGGAGCTTGATCTTTCCTATATGCCCTCTCCTGTGTTTCAGTTAGAGATGCAGCAGAGCTGAGAAGTTTGGTTTCAGATGCTAATTTCCCCCAAATTCAACAACAATATAGGATCCTCCACTCCTTCCCAACACAGCATGCACATGATAGATTCTTGCCCAAACTCATGCTCTTGCTGGCATTTGCTTTAGTTTGCTGCCTTGGAGACTCAGTTTAAGAAATAGGATTTTGCTTATAAACAGTTCTATATTGAACTTAATCCAAGCTCCTTCATAGGCTGGTTATCCCCAGGGGTGCTGGAACAATTTATACAGTGAAAGCCATTAAACCAAACTGCAAACCCTGCATATGATGAAAATCACTTTAAGCCGGGGGTGCAGCAGCACCCCCTAGTTCCAGCACCTATGGTTATCCCCAGGGCTTTTGCCTACAAGGCTTCTTGTCTCTCCTCCTTGCTCTCTCTCACCTCCAATCAAAGGTCTTATCTTCCTGAGCTAAAATGAGACCCAGCTGTTCAGGCTGCCAAAGAGAGTCTGTGGAATTGTGCTGCACAACCACACAAAGTAGTAAGTCCTGATACCCTATCACAGAGCTCATTAGAGAGATTAGCCCTAGCCATGATGCATTAATATGAACTTTCCTAAATGCAATGGGATTCAGATCCAAGGATCTGGTTTGGACTCCAGCTCTAATTCCAATATAGAGGTTGTGTTTGTTTTTATTTCTAATATAACTCTCACAATCTGCCAGTACACAAGCTGAACTTGAATGAAGGGGATTTGGCAAAAATTCTTTGTTTAGCTTATTACACGTTTATGTAAAAGAGAAGACAGACAAGGAGTTTGTGTACATTTGCATTTGGGTCTTTGCTACTATGTTACACAATACCCGCCAAATTCTGATTCAGTTATACTGGTCTGAATCACAATAACTCCACTGATGTTAATGGAATCATTGTGAATTTATACTGGTCTAGTTGAGAACAAAGGTTGGCCCATATTGTATTAATTCCAAAGAAAATTGTTATGGAGAAAGCAATTATTGAGAAGATCCACTATAGAGCTGGTTGAAAAATGCCAATTATTTGCAGAAAAAAATTTATATCCCATGAAAAGTTTTGGTTTTTCCAATAAAAATCCAGAAGCCAAAAATGGAAAAAAAGTTGTCCATTTTTCAAAACCATTTTCTATTTTAAAACATCAGGCATTGCTAACCATTTTTGGTTTTGAAAAGCCAACATTGAACATTTTTACTGAAAACCAAACCAAAAAAAGATTATTTTTTAACTGTACATTGTTACCCCCAAAAAAATTCAGCTTTGGAGTTATGGAAAATTTCCATTAACATTTTGGTCAAAAAGCCATTTTTTCATTTAACAAAGTTTCAATAAAAAGAAGTCAAACAGCTAAGATGAACTCTGTGCATAGAAGAGCCCAATATAAAATGTATTGGGTAAAACATTTCTAGAATTCTTGAGGAGCAAAGAGCAATTTAGGTATCAGCACACCTGAAATGGTTTTACACACTGAAAAAACCAACTGCATAGATCATTGTGGAAGGAGAAGTCAGTAATTAAAGGTTATGTTCAGTTTCCTAAAATACAAATTCTTGAGCTGAATCCTACATCACAAAATCCTTGAATTTCTTGAACTTAATCGTCTGCATTACTCACACTCAAAAGTAAAACCTTGGAGAAGGAAGGAGGTCACATGTGCATCAAAAACAGAAAGATCTTTGCTACAACAGAAGAGCCAATTTTAAAGGTGTATTAGATTTAGGGCTTATAACGTCTAACAGTAGACAAACAGCATCTGGAGTGCTTGCATTAGTCATTTTAGTCTTCTTTATTTTAATATTTGCTGTTGAAAAGTTCATCCTTGAAGCTGGTAAAACTTTTGGGAACTCTCCAGAGAAAATTATTGGCTCAGGCTGCCAAAGTAGTGGGTTTTTTTTGTTTTTAATTTCTTTTGGCTCAATCCTGAAAAACCTGGACCATTTCCTTTATTGTATGAGTAAGCAGGTAGGTAGGAAAGATTTAGGATCCTAACAATTCAGAAAAATGCAACATCAAGTCGGGGTAAGTGGCTTTTAAAAAAAGATTGAGTGTGGGGAAAATCCCTTGTAATGCTCTGAAACAATGGTTTTACTCAGCTATAATTTAAGCAAACATCTTGGACAGAAATCTCCCTGGTTTTGAAAACACAAATTTGTTCCACAAGTGGTCTGATAAGTGCCCATACAAACATTGCAATAAATGAACAAGGCAAGGGGAGGGTGCTAAGAAGGCAAATGTGCTACAAACTCAAACTCAGACTGTGGAGAACAAACTGAACTAATGTGACAAAATCTGAAGGAAAGACATTTTTCAGTTGCTTAGATACCAATGCTAGGAGTCTGGGCAACAAGCAAGAGGAATTGGAATTTCTCATTGATGAGAAGACATTTGATATAATTGGAATGTTAAAATCACTGGTTACAATCTGTTTAGGAAGGTCAGAGTGGGTAAAAGTGGGTGGCACTCTACATTAATGACACCTTTTTTAGTTGATAACTCAGAAGGGTGGGCTCTTGAATGCATTTGGATTAATATGCTAACTAACAAAGGACAGGAGCGGGTACTGGTGGGGATCTGTTACAGACCACCAAATCAAACCAGAGAACAGGAGGAGTTACTCCTGAGCACCCAGCTATAATGTGTGAAAAGAAAAATTGTGCTACGTATGCTGGAGGTTCTGTGTGACCAGTAGTATATTATTAGAGCTTCTAAAAAATATATTTATAGAAAATTTTCCAATGCAAATAGTATTGTACCCAACAAGAAGAAACTTAATTATGGACCTCACTATGACAAAAAAAGAATTTCATTCTTGGACTGGAAGTTGGTGGTTGCCCAGAGACTACTAATCATGATCTGATTACATTCAATCCAGGCAACCCAACCAGAAATAAATATATGCTTCAGAAAGTCCAAATTTTTCCCAAAGCTGAGGAAAATTTTGAGTGAAATTGAGAGGAAATCTTTAAACATAAAAATGTAAATGAAAATTAGGAATTCTTTAAAAAGAGTTTATTAGATGTCCAAAAAGCCATGATTTCACGGTCATAGCTCTCAAAAATAAGATTGAGAAGTGGCTTGATTACAGGGTACGAGTACCTTTGTGGGGAGGAAAGGGTACTAAACGGTTCTTTAATCTAGACGAGAAAGGCATAATGAGAACCAATGGCTGGAAGATGAAGGCATAAATGTTTAACAGTAAGGGTTAACAACTACTGGAATATTGGAACAAATTCTCCATCTCCTGATGTCTTCAAATGAAGATGGGATGCCTTTCTGGGAGACATGCTTTAGTCAAACACAAGGCATCATCCTCAATAACAGCATAAGGTAACTGGATGAAATTCTATAGCCTGTTATATACAGGAAGTCAGAGTAGATGATCTAATGGTCCCTTCTGGTTTTAAACTCAATGAACCTATGTATCTGCTACAATTCTTTAAATGTATCTACTTATAAAGGAGTCTATTGTGGATGAGCAAGAAAGTAACAAGGATGAGAACATCCATCTGAGAAGATTCCTTCGGGTTCTGGCAAATGTGCTTATCATATGTTGCTTGTGTGGAAGTGGCTACCTCATTTATTTTGTGGTTAAACGGTCCCAGACTTTTTCAAAAATGCAAAACATTGGCTGGTATGAAAGAAATGAGGTAAGAAGAGTTTGTTTCTGATTTTCTGTAATATTGACTTTCCTTAGAAAGAAGTGTAATTGTTAGCATGAAAATAGCTGTTAAAACAAAAGATTGTGGGTTCAAGTCCCACCATCAGGATTAAGGTTAAAATGTTCAAAAGAACCAAAGTGTACATCTAACACGGGGCGGGGGGAGTAAGTCTCAGAGTTTGAATCTTGGGCTTGTGGTACAGGGCTAAAAATAGCTACGTAGACATTCCTGCTTGGGCTGGAGCCCAGGCACTGAGACCCACACGCCTTGCTGGATTTCAGAGCTCAGATTCCAGCTCAAGTGGGAACGTCTACACTGCTATGTTTTAGCTCCACAGCCCGAGCCACACAGGCCTGAGTCAGTTGACCCAGGTGCTGAGATTTTCTGCCACAAGGTTGTTCCCTCCTCCCACCCCCAGTGTAGACATAGCTGAAGTGACTTAAGTAACTAATGTCCCATTCATTTTCAATGGGGCTTACGTGACTTAGGTGCTTTGGAAAATTTTACCTCAAGTCTCACACCGGGTTTTGAGATGCAGTATTGTACTAGAAGGGTCCCTGGACTGTTAGAGGTGCCCTCCCTTCAGATAAAAAGTTAAACAGAGATGCCTTCTGTCCATTGCTGATAGAGCTGGTTGAAAAATAGAATCTCCACCTCATGGGAAATGCCGAGATTTTTGACATTTGGTTTTGTTACCTTTTGAGGCAAAAAGTTGAAATCTTGGAATTTTTCACAGAATGAAGTATTCCTGAATGTGTTGTGACCTTATCAAAATGTTTCATTTCAACTTCATCATTTCAGCTTTTACTATAATATTTATAACATATAAAAGTTGAAATGATGAAGTCCAAACTAAATGTTTAGATCATTTCCTGTGAGAATTTTGACAAAACTGATACATTCCTGCAAAACATTTCAATTTAGTCGAATCAGCATTTTCCAACAGAAAAATGTTCCCTCAGAAAAATTTCAACCAGCTGTAACCTCTGAGGCTTTTCTGCTGATATTTTAAGATCTCATGGCATTTTTCCCCAAAAGAAAAAGGGATATTCCTGATGCCCAACTTCTGGCCACTGTTCCCTCTCTCAGTAAGGTAGGTACTAGAAAAACCTGTATATTCTGTCAGGGACTACACAAATGCAACTCCCCCTAAACTCATTGGGCGTTGTACGTGTGACCAATGGTAAAATCTGTGCATCACTGCTGAGTTCATAAGAAAACTGAGTTCCGGGTATGTTTCCATCCAAGTCAGCAAAATATTCTTAAAAGCGTGAAGGCACTTTTTTTTTTAAAAAAGAAAAAGATTATTTTACGCACAAGCTGACAGCTTAGTTTCTATGATATTCTTGCTACATTAAAATAGGAGCATTGGACCTCATTCTGAAAGGCCTCAGCTCTCTAAAGTAAAAGGGAGTTGTGGTTAAGTAAGCTCCTCACAGGACTGGGGTCACAGGAGCATCTTCTGTTGGCCTCATCCCTCTGATAACAACGTAAGTGTCCTGGCAAAATGCACAAGTCATCCCAGGTTATTCAGACTCTGGGACTAGAGGAGGTAAAGTAATTAGATATGCCAGGAATTGAAGTCATTTTAGCTCAAAACACCTTCATAAGCCCATCAAAAGCTCCAATCACTTGCTGACTAACTGCCTGCAGCTGCTGAATTGTGCAGATGTGTCACTGTTTAAGCCTTATTACTGTAATTGGACTTTGTTAATAAGGAGCAGGGACTAATTTGGTGACATGCTACCATATAGCATAAAACTGTTTCAGCACTATATATATGTTAATACATTTCCTGACCTGCATTAATGGAAAATTGCAAACTCTGAAAAGAGATGTCAGCTTCCTCTTCATAGGAAGTGAAGTGGCCTTGATATATGAAATATTGTAAGACATATTTTGATAAGTGCTGAAAATAACATTATTGTTGTTATTAACAGTAGTATCCTCATTTGGCAGGTTGAAATTGTTATGTCCTTGCTAGGAATGTTTTGTCCTCCACTGTTTGAAACCATTGCTGCCTTAGAGGAGTATCATCCTCGCATTGGATTGAAATGGCAGCTGGGACGTATCTTTGCTCTGTTTCTCGGGAACCTCTATACCTTTTTATTAGCCCTAATGGACGATGTCAATGAAAAGGTAAAAAGCATTACAATGAAAGAGAAAACAAGACTCATAATACTGTATGTTCTAGAATTCTTATAGCTAACATGAACAAAAGGCTCCCTTGCAATAGGATATTACTGATTTTTTCCCATTCATATGTATATAAAAGGTATTTCACAATCATCCCCTCTGAACAACTGGTTGGAGTTGCCATTAATCTAAGACTTTCATGCATGGATTCCAGTTGTTCATTCATTATTCAAAATGAAAGTTTTAAACCACAGTTTGGAAATAGAATTTTACATTACCATTCTCAGAAATGAGTAACTTTGAGTAACCCTACTGAGCCAATCCAGGCTACCAGAGATGCACAAACTTCTATTATGCATGTAAACAGAGGAATTGTCTTCTGTAATTGCTGAAGATTAGAACAACTTGAATATTTTTATCTGACACTGTTTGCAGTTTCTACTAATGCACCACCTCAGTTATAATTTTTATATCTATCTTTAATGTTTTCCTATTAGAGTGTTGCTGGCTGATAAAGAGCATAGAAGGGGATAAGTGTCTAAAAATGATCCACTGAAAAGCACTTTAAATTGAGAACAATAAAAGGAATCTGGAAAGTTTATTCTGCCCTGAAAATGATAAAGTGAGCAATCATAAATGTGAAAAATCAGTAAAGACTCCCTCTGAATCCTTGTGAAAAACATCCACAACAGTGCAATTTTTCTGTTAACAATGGCCAGATTCTGATGCCTTTACTCACCTTGCATACAATCTTACCACAGAAGAAATCCTGTTCACAACCAGAGAGCTGCCCATGGAGTAAGGTGCTAATTAGCATGAGCAAGGGGATCAGAATCAGGCCCAATATGAGCACTGCCAGCAGCAGGCTCTGCAAAGGCAACTTTTTATTCATTCAAACCTTATTTCCAGCTTTCTCCCTTCACACATGACCTGTTTAAAAAAGTGCTTTCAGTGAAGGCAAAAATCCACCCTTCCACAGCAGAACACAAGGCCTATGCACCACTTACGCCCTAGTATGAACTTTTCAATTATTGTGCTGAACAAGATTAATTATATCCTGAGCTGCAGTGGTTCTATACGGCAGGGGAGACTGGAACCATCTCTATTAATCAGCAAACTGCTATCCATCCTGATAAAAAAAGGAAGTAGAATGAGTTCCCTAGGACAGTGGTCTCCAAACATTTTTGATCGCACACCCCTATCAGTAAAAAAATTGAGCATGCACCCTCTGCTGCGCCGGCTCTACCATTTTTGCCGAAGCAAAAAAATAAATAAATAAAATAAAATAAAGCCGCTCGGACTCCCGCCCGAACTGCCGAAGCCACGCACCCTCAAGGATCCTACTGTGCACCCCACTTTGGAGTCCACTGCCCTAGGACTCATCTAGTACTCCCGTTTCAAATGCACTACAAAATTTTGTGGGCAGTAGCAGGGTCCACACAGCCAATTAGTGCATGGCAGGCTAGTGTGCTGTAAATTCACAGCTTGGCTTGCTGCACACTAGGTTTCTACATAGATAAGCCCAGATGCTATTATTGTTTGCTTTGTGAACTACTGCTAGTGTTGGAACCCAGAGGCTACATTTGTTGTAGGTCACTATTTACATTAAAGATGGCACCTACATATCATGGTGGTAGCCACATTAGATAGATTAAAAACTGTACAGCTTGGGCCTATCTGGATTTGGGCTGGAGCCTGAATTTGCCCTACATGTAGGTCTGCTCTGATCTGGTGTGTTGGTTTAGGCCCAATACTAGAGGTTTTCAGCTGCATGTGTCTCTTCTGTTTTAGCTGACTGAAGAAGTAGTGATAAAGAACATCACACACTGGACCCTGCTTAGCTACTATAACTCATCTGCAATGAATGACAGTGCGCTTACTCCACCTCCTATTGATCCCGCAGACATGCCTAGAGGTCCTTGCTGGGAGACAACTGTGGGCATCGTAAGCAGTTTTGGGGACCTCGGCTATGATAATATGTAGAAGTTTCTTAGCAGATACTTTTTTGGTTGTTTTTAATTTTACCAAAGTCTTTGAAGTTTTCTGCCCAAATGACCAATATGGGGTGCTTTAAAAAAAAACTTCCATGCAGCAGCAGCAGCACTCATGTACTGCATAGGGGCCTGCAAAGAGCCAACTACCTCCTCAGAGCTGATGGAAGTACTCAAACTACCACTGACAGAAGAAATTACAGGCATTCCTCCCCTCACAGATGAAGCTCTATGAAAGGAGGTTGATCTTGTGGGCAGAGCATGGGCGGTCACGAGACCCAGGCTCTATTCCCAACTCAATGTTTTGCTCTCAACATTTGGGGCAAAATTTTCAGGAGTGGCCACCAAGTATCCAACTTGGGATACTTTCAAGAAGGCTGGTTTTCAGAAACACTGAGCAGCCAAAACTGGAAGCTATAGCAATTGGTGATATAGACTGTATTATCAGTTTGGTCATACATCAAAGAGTAGCTTCTAATTTAATTTTATTCACCATGTTTCACTGTTCACCCAGTATCTAATATAGAATAGATAAAGTGCAATATGTGGGAGGCTCTGAAATCAACCAACAAATTGTAAGGAAGTTTTAGCACAACTTGTTCAGGAAAATGAAATTCATAATAGAACAGTTTATGGGGTAAGCCACATTAATTCAGAGTTTTCTGTGAGCACGTTTGCAGAAAGCTATGTGGTAAATCAGAAATAACCACCTCAGCATGCGTCTGTTTTAGATTAGCACTGGACCTGCTCCTACTTCCTGGGATCACAATGTATAAGGGAGACAAGGTGGGTGAGGTAATATCTTTTATTGAACCAACTTCTATTGGCTTGAAACCACCTTCACCGAAACAAGGACAGTACACCAGAGAAGTAGATCACATCATGGAACAGACCACTCTAATGCCCACAGAACCTGGTTCAATACAGCAAAAAAGCCACTGACCACACATCCCTAGTTGTCAACCACCACTCCACACTGGAGCCCATACAAAGTATAAACAATTACAATCCATACTTGATGGGGACCACATCCTGAAAGAAATCTTTCCTGAACTCCCTCTCCTGGTATTCAAAACAACCCCCCCAACCTCCTCATCATCTGAAGCAAGCTCTCCACAGACCAGGACCCACCAACTCAAAGTGCCACCAGCCCCTGCCATCACACCACATGCAAAACCTGCAGACATATTTCCATTGCTATGATGATCAATACCCACCCCCCACAACACACCTTTCAAGATCCATGGGTCCTACACAAGCCTATCATAATATATAGTGTACCTCATCCAGTGCATCAAATGCCCCAACAATTATGTAGGTGAAATGAGACAATCGCTATGCTCTCAAAATGAACTCACACAGAAAAATAATGCAAGACAAAACCAGTATATCACCTGTGGGTGAACACTTTTCACAAAGCAATCACTCTATATTGGACCTCTCAGTCCTCATCCTCAAAGGAAACCTGCACAACACCTTCAGAAAATGAGCTAGGGAGCCCAAATTCATAAAAAACTCTGCTAGACACAAAAAATCATGGACTCGATAGAGACCCTGATTTTATGTCTCATTACAACAATCTGTAACCCACTAACTCTCCTTTGTGCTAGGACTGCAGAGGTGTTACCTGCCCACTTAATTTTGAGTGGTTTCTTGCAGTGTGTGTTAACTCCTTATGCTTAACAATCAGTACCACCTTGTATTTAGCTCTGACAATCTGATTAACTTTCCCAGACTTCCAGAAGAGGTTCTGGGGAGCTCGAAAGTTTGTATCCTTCACCAGCAGAAGTTGTCCCACTAAAAAGAGAATACCTCACCCAACTTTTCTCTCTCATATCCTGGGCCAAACACAGTTACAACAACACTGCAAACAATACATAAGGGAGCCATAGAATTTAGATGATCTGATGGTCCCTTCTGGCCTTTGTCTGACCTCCTGTATATCACATCCCAGCAACGGCGCCCAGCATCTGCTCTCTAAAGCCAAACAACCATAATGAGAACAAAACAACTGAAATTAGACCTAAATCAAAATTAGACCAAGAAGGCCAGCCAGCAATTGATAGTTGGTGGCTGTAATGCAGCCTGTGCTTCTTGAAACACACAGATGGCGAGCATTACCAAAAGTCAGAAGACAAGGAAAAGACCCAACTTCTATTCTGTTTAAAGGTCACTCATGGAGAGAAACAGATTAAGGGAGGATACAGTCTTACGATGCACCACTTAAATTACAGTAGCTAATTTCTCTTTCCTTGTGTTCAATTGCAGGAATTTGTAAGACTCACTGTGTCTGATATTCTGGTGACCTACGTAACCATCCTGGTGGGAGATTTTATTCGTGCTTGCTTTGTCAGATTTGTGAACTACTGCTGGTGCTGGGACCTTGAGGCTGGATTTGTAAGTCAATGCCTTAAAACTGAAAGCATATAAGCAATTTTTAGCCATTTATTTACATTTTATAATAGTGTTTTTTTAAATGCATCAAGCCTTATTACAATCTAAGTTGATATTTTAATTCATGAAGTGTGTCCATGCAACATTTCTCTGCGGGTCAATAAAGCTCACCTTAAAAAACAAAAACAAACCACCCTACTCTAGTCCTACTAAGATAAGGACTGACTGAGCCCTGCAAGATCCAGTCCATTTTGGTGTTCATGAACTAAACCATGCAATTGAATTCACAGGGAATCAATTATGTGTTCACTTGCAGATTGAAATTCACTGAGCTGAACCTTCAAGTCCTCCCCATTTAGGTCCCCTTCTCAAGCCCCAGGACCTCGCTATTGATAGTGCCCACTATGGATGAGGCAGGATATCTTAGTAACAGTATGAATCCTATGCAATATTATTTGTCCTTGAATATAGTGTTCCTTCTGCTGTATGTACACATGCAGTTTCTTCCAGGCTGAATAAACAGTAGGTGCAAGAATTCACCTCAGGCAATATGGAGGAGCATAATGCACACCACTTATATCCAGCCTTACTTAGACCCTTGGAAACTACATCAGCCATGGCGAAACACTCCAGAAGCTAGCCCAGAGACCAGTTTAAAAACTGTGTGTGTAATGGCATGGATTTACCTAAACTATAGAAGCAAAAAACAACCAGCTACTAACAAAGGAACTCTGAGGTTAAGAAAACATAAAATCCAGAATCACTTTGAGCTGAGAGGAAGTCTCCCCACTTACAGCTCGCCACAAAAAGAAAGGAACTGAGGCAGTTAGGGCTGCCTGTCCTTTTATAAGCCCAGCTTATACATTTTTTGGTGCTAAAAGAGTGCTCATTTGGCCTGTCAGAGGCTGGCTAGCTCTTAAAGGCAAGCTGGACTCAACCTTAACCATGGTCTAGCAACTTAGGGGTAACTAGTGATCCCAGCTGGGCGTGATGGAGCTTAATTAGAATGACTGACCCCGGCTGTGGAGGACAATTTAAACAGAGCTGAACTCAGTCAGAGGGAGGAGACTCAGCAGAGAGGAATAAAGAGGGTTCTTTTCCTGGGGAAGTCAGGCTGGAAGAGACCCACAGGGATCAGGTTAGGGTCCTGTGATCCCTGGGGAAGAGAGGCAATGTGGGGAAACCTGCTGGGGAAGGAGCAGCCTACAAGAAACTGTGTAGGGCCCAGGAGTAGAGGCAAAGCAGAAGAACATAGAGTGGCCTGAGAGGGGCAGAAGAAGTTATTAGTTTAGAGATTTATTTTGAATTTACAGTTGGATCTTTTGTTATCCTGGAAGGGAACTGAACTTTTAATTGACCTGGCTAGAGAGCTAGGCCATGGAAGACCCAGATAGAGAGAGGCCATTATGGGACCAAGAAAGTGGACTGCCTGCAATGCTATCTCTAGGCACGAAGGGAGGAGGAGCAGGAGGTAAGGGCACACTAGAACATGGCCCCACAGACAGTGCTTTCCAGAATGTTCTTGAAGCTCAGCATTGCTTCCCACACCTGTGAATATGCCAAAGCAACTCTCTCAAACTTATCAGTTAGTGATGAGTAACTTCTCTGTCATTAATTGCATCCGAAGAAGTGAGGTTTTTACTCACGAAAGCTTATGCCCAAATAAATCTGTTAGTCTTTAAGGTGCCACCAGACTCCTTGTTGTTTCTCTGTCATTGAGCTCCGATTGCCAAGTGAATATCAAGGGATTGGTTCCCTTTCATCCCCTCATGGCTCATTTCACAACCACCACAATGAGCTGAACCCGCCAAGGTCTCGTAAGCCCTAATAATTCCAATAGAACAAAGAGCAGATTTCCTTCTACAGTGCACTTTCTGCTGGTCAACAGACACACTTCACTAATTAAACTTATGAGGGTGTCCCACTTACAGCACTAACCCTTAGGGGTACAGTCTATACACCACGGGGCTTAGCATAGCTGCCACTGCAGTGAGACAGACGTGTTTACCTCTCCCACTGTCCTGTAGAGTGAAGTTGGGGTTAGGGGGAAGGTTGCTTTCTGCTTATCCAATAGCCCCTTAGGATGATTTCTGTGGGGGAGGGTGCAGCACTCCCTCCTAATGCAAGCAGAAGAGAGCAACATGGGTGACAGCATATTTTTAGACTAGTAATAGGTGCTTGAATTCCCCTTGCCCCATAGTGCTTTGCACTTATGGGCCACTAATAGGAACATTCTTCAGTCTTTCAGCTCTCAAGGACTCTCACAGTTTCATTTACGTCCATCCTGTGATTTTTGCACTTAAACATCTCGTGCCATCAAGATTTTCCTCCCAGTCTCAGCAAACTGCCTCCCTGTTCCTTAAAGTTTCCCATGTGTGGCTTGATTTATTACGACTGACACTTTTTATTCAAACTGTATGCCATGGAGCCATCAGTTCTGCATTTAAAAAAGGGATGTGTCAAGACTTCAGTGCCTGCTACAGCAGGTCATACTTTACCCGAGGCCTTCTCAATCTCCCATCCAGTACCCTTCCTTTGTGTACTCTCTTTCAATAGTAAGGAAGTGATGGAAGTTTTCTAGAGTTAAATACCCACCCTTCTCTTTCGCTGCCACTTTGAAAAAATTGCCCTGCTATGGAATTTGGGCAAAGAATAAGCAACCTGAAGAAGCCAGAGATTCAAACTGTGTGTGTGAACCATGTTCATGAATCTTGCTTTTGTGGAAATCTCAGCTTTTATGTCCCAGCCTCCATTTTGACTCCCCCCTCCCCTTTCTTTTTGTTAGACTTGTTTGATTTCCTGAGAGTTTTCCTCAAAACAACCTCTAAACTGCTATTTGGGGGGTTCCTTTTATCCTTTCGGGCTGCTTTATGAGAAGCCCTCCAGGAAAGCTATGAAGTACGCCTCTTACATCCTTCAGGCACTTTTTAATAAATAGGAAAAACATGGCTTCTTTTACATCTATTCACCATCTCTCAGTGACACTTAAAAGTGCTGCTTTAGGGTTCATTATATGCTCCCTACTTTCTTTGTCTCTGGCCCTTGACACAGTCATGCTACAGAGCGGTTTTGTAACCCAGAAACAAACTGCATTCAGAATTCATCACACACTTACCAGGCTTAACAAGCTAAAGCAAGTGAACCTTCAGGGGCTTGGGGTCTAATCCCACTCCCACGGAGTTCAGCAGGATCAGTACAATGCCCTTGTTTGCCAAGGGCAAAATTGTGGCTTTAAGCAACCACCCCTAAAGGAGGCGCTGTGTTTTGCAGTCATGGCTCTGCTACAACCCTTATAGCACTCTGTCCCTCATGCCATGCTAGCTCCACTGCTGGGTGCAGAAGGAGGGCAGGGCCGTGACCCTGTTTTCGTACTCTTTCTCCTGTCCCATGCCTTTGGGAGTTTCTTGAGTCCTATGATGCTAGAAACCATTGGTTCTTGGACTGGAACTGTTCCTGGCCTTTGCACAGGGGCAACAAAGAATGGTGGGTGCTTTTTCACACTGCCCTTCCCACCCTGACCTCTGTGCAGTGCCAGACACAATCTGGCCCAGGAGTTGCAGCTTCTACTTTTCATTTGTTAGCCATAGCCATTGAGAGATATTTCACTATGATTAAAAGGAGATCTTATAATGCAAATAAAAATGCAGGTTCTTCCTTCTTATTGGTACATGTTGGCTTATTTCATTTCCATGAGTACCTTACCAGTCCTATATTGTGTGGAGTTTATGCAATGCTGACAGAGCCAACAAGTTTCTGTTTGGTGGAAAGCATAGGATGAGATGCCCCTTAGACATGAGCGGTCATCAGATGGCTAAAAGACTATCTCCTTCTCAAGCAGTATACCCCAAAGCAGTCTGTCTCTGGAGGACAGCAAAGAGGAGGAAGACCATCAGGTAATTCTTTGTGCCTGATGCACACTACAATTGCACACTGCTAAAACAAGATCATTTACCCATAAGTTCAAACAACCACTCCCTGAACCACAGGAACTGAATATGAAATCCAAGAAGAACCTGCTGTTGCTCACATGCTTCTCCTTTTGTTGTCAAATTCAGTGAAACATAATATTCAATGCAGAGGTTGGGGTTGACTGAGAGTTAAGCATCCTATACCAACCTGTGTTACCAGATGAAAGGCTGGGACATTTATCATTCTTCAAAAGATCTAGATATTTTAGTGCCCAGGATGAGCAATCATATTTGCAATGTTTGAGGGTGGAGGGGGGCACGACATGTGCCTCCCAAGATTTCTGCCTTCCATTAAGTGCAGAGGTTTTAGGGCTCACAAGCACTTTGTAGTTAGATATGGCGTCAGACTAAGCATTTTTAATTACACTTTGTTGTAGGACTACTGTTCCCTTGGCCATCTCACAAAACAAGATGCCGTTCTCTCAGGGAGCATTATTTCTACTGAACAAAACAAAATTATGCATCATGCTTGACCTGCCTGTAGCATTTTAATAGATAAAAATCTCTCACACACACAATTTACAGAATCACAACCATTAGAGAGAGAACAGACCTTTTAGCTTGTCTAGTCTGTTTTACCACCACCCTTTTCTGAATCCAGGGCAGAATTGTACCCTGGAACATATTACTCTATTGTTTCTTCTGTCCAGTTTTTAATATTCCAGGCAATCAGGCTTTCACCATCTCCCCTTGGAGATGAATGCCACTGTCTGGTAGATCAAATACGTATCTATACTATACTAATACTATAATACTGTCAGCTCCTACAACATCAAGAGACTTGGTTTCTCACAAGGCAATTCTATCCTGTCTCTCTAAATAACAAAGGGCAGGTGAGACGTAATATCTTCTATTGGACCAACTTCTGTTTGTGAAAGACCTGAAGAAGAGCTCAGTGGAGCTTGAAAGCTTTACTCTTTTGCCAAAGAAGTTGGTCCAATAAAAGATATTACCTCACCCACCTTGTGTCTCTCAGATCCTGCAACCAACATAGCTACAACACCACTGCGGACAACTTTGGTATTTAGGTAGTTCAGTACAAAATGACACCAAGTATTGGACAAGCCACAAGTCCTCTCAGAACTACCCCTCTCTCTGCCGTTCCTCCCTCCCCCCCAACCCCCACCTCACAGCCTGCTTCTGGGAAACCTAAGCAAGTGGTTGTAGTCAGAGTATTTTTCACTCTCAACCTTGTTATAATCACTCAAACATTAAACATCGTGCCAAGGTGTAACTAGGCCAGTGGCAGATACAGCAGCTGGAGAAATAAAATAAACCCGCACACTGTAGACCTTTTCCTCATAGCTGACTGTATTATTCAAAGATTCAAAACAAGAGCAAAATAATTCCAAACACTTGGTAACCACCACCAGAGGCCTTTCCAGCTTTCAGCGAGAGAGGAGAGGAGAGGTGGCCCAGAGTGCATAACTTCCCCTTTGTTTTCATAGCTGCACAGGTTACCTACTCAATAGGCAGGCAATCTGGGCTGTACTTGGAATCCCCTAACACACTAGGACTTAATAAGCACCTTTATACCTTGGCAAACCAAGCAACAGCAGATAATTTTTGTATAAATTATTTTCCCCTCTCGTTTCATATAGCCCTCCTATGCAGAGTTTGATATTAGTGGTAACGTGTTGGGCTTAATCTTCAATCAAGGAATGATCTGGTAAGATATCTTTGCTTTCGCCCCCCCACCCCCCACAACCCTTGGAATGGAAAAATCCTTAACAGCACTAAGAATTCAAGAGATTGGTAATGCAGCTAGACTTTCCAAACTGGATGGACTGATTTGCATGGGTTTTTGTTTGTTTTAAAGAAGTTTGACTTCTGTTCCTTGCTATTAAAAAACAAAACAAAAAACCCAGCTCATTCCTCACCTTCATGTACAAATATTTGGCCGATTTTAAATGAAAATTAGTACTGCAGACCCTGACCTACTCCTTTTATAGGATTATTTTTGGATGATAAAATTGACCTTCCCCCCCAGATTATAGATCTCTTAAGGATGACACCATAACCTAGTTTGATTTTTCTGTTGGGGAGGGAGATCTGCATGCTTTGAGCGTGTTACCAGGTGGTAAAAGTCAATTGGGTGGAGGTTGGGCTGGAATAAGGCAATCTGGGGCCAGAGGCACAACCCAACATGGGGGACCCACACAGCCATCACCAAGCAGTGGCCCCCTTCTGCCTTCACAGTGTTGGGGGCAGTGGCAGGTGTCCCCTCAAAGCAGCAGCCGAGGAACCTCGTCTGCTCTAGTGATAAATAGCTGGCTCTAGTGGTTACTACTGCCCCCTCTGCTGGAGGCAATCTGCAGACTTAGGCAGATGTCTCTGTACTAGTTACACTCAGTTCACATTTTCATGGTTTTCTTTCCCAACCAGGAAGGCTAGAAACTTTGTTTCAAATGAAAGGTTCGATTCTGAGCACTCATGTTTCTACACATATGCCAGCAGAGGGTGGATGCTCTTTCGGGAGTGGTCATTTTCTGCATGTGGGGGGTGGAAGGGAAATGAGAGCAGCATAAACTGACCTAGTTGGAATCATATCCATGTATACCTGTCACCTACGCCAACGTGTTTGCTGATCCTGAAGTAGAACCCTAGTCTAGGTAACAGTGCTCTCTGTTTTTTGTTTTGTTTTTTTAGGATGGGATCCTTTTATGCACCTGGACTGGTTGGTATAAACGTGCTGCGCTTACTAACCTCCATGTATTTTCAGTGCTGGGCAGTTATGAGTAGCAATGTCCCTCATGAACGCGTGTTCAAAGCATCCAAATCCAATAATTTTTATATGGGACTCTTGCTGTTGATCCTGTTCCTAAGCCTACTGCCAGTGGCCTACACCATAATGTCCCTCCCTCCTTCCTTTGACTGTGGACCATTCAGGTATGAAATAACGACAAGCCTGAATTATTCTTCTGCTTTTATGCAAAAAAAAATAGTGTAATAAGTTATACAGTCCTTGTTGGGCAACATGCCAAATACTTTTATTCTGGTCTAGTTACATTCTTCTTTAGAACATGCACCAGAGCATCATGACCAATATTGAGTTGCAAACAAACAGTCATCTGGGGTGACAAACCTACTCCTAGATAGCAGAATTCACTGAGTCTCCTGCCATCTCCAAAACCAAAGTATCCCATAAAACCCCGACACCTATTCCTGTCGTTCCTCCTGAAAAAGTGCAATGGGAACCAACAGAGGATTTTAGAGCATATCCATGGAGGATGGATGTCTGTGTCTGAATATGATGCCCTAGAATAAAAAGTCCTGAACACACATTTCAGTGTTATGCAAACAAAGAGGAGTCCCAAACGCCATCTTTCAAGAGCTTCCCTATAGTCAATAGCTACCGCAACATGTGATCATTTTTGTATTTGGTGGAGGAATAACAGAAACCAGATTGTTCTGAGCTTCTCTGTTGCTACTTTATTAATGGTATTTCTCCCTGTGTTTCCAAACCAGCACTGCACAGAGTGTTCAAGGGACTGGATTAATATGCCCATGAGCTTGGATTTGATTTAGTAACATTATTTCCTGGTGCACACTGAGCCTGACTCAGCAAGGAGCCAGATTGGAACAAATTGTTTCTTTAGTTGCACTGTCTTAGCTTCTTCAATTGCTAATGGAGAATGTCAGCAGAAATCTGAGGAGAGCTGGAGAATGAGAGAAAATACCAAGATTTTCTTAATTTAGAGACCAGACTAGCAGGATTTAATTATCTTGCCCTTTAAAAGTACATCACAATATCCAGCCCTGTGTTCTCAATCCTGCCCTCACGTACACAAACACCCATTATTATGTAACTTGTATATCATCAGCTACTAGGTGGCTCAGGGGAACTAGTGAGGAGATACAGAAGCTTTCATGTTGAGGTTGCCAGTTCAGTCTAGCATAGGAAACCAGCAACTGTGACTTGTTACCATCTGATGATTGTTGAGTTGTTATGTGGAAATGAGTTAGAAATCTCCTCCCACAGCAGGGCTCTAGATCACAAAAGCTACCAGACTATCTGGAAACTTTTTGGCAGACTCAGGAGAGATGACTGAACTACTTTCCCCCTTTTTCCTCCACCCGCTCCCCACCCTCTATTTCCTAGGCTGATTTATGTTAGTGGAACAGTGCAGGAAACTTCATTCCTCATGCAGTACCTGGTTTATAAAACACAAGTACTTCAATCTCCAGAGCCACTGAGCCAACACCTTTCACAGACATGACAGTCACATGCAGGGCTGGCCCTTGGTGTTTTGCTGCCCAAGGTAGAAAACATTTTTCATGCCCCATGAGCAGCCGAGTGGGGGGGTCCCCCCACTGAGTGGACACATGAAAGTAAAAAGCCCAATAATATCAACTATGGTACTTGCACACAGTCATGCACTACTCTCAGAGACAGAATCTGTATATAGATGTGAGTGGTGTACCTGAACCATAAGAGATTTTTCAAAGTCCATAAATCAATTCACAACAATCCCCAAGCGTTGTCTGAAGCATTAAAGAATTATTTCAAAACTTGAAGCCTCTCTTTCAAAATCCACTCGTATCTGCCTTGTTCAACCCTCTCAGCACAGCTCCCACCATAATGTTGAGGATTTGGCTAGTAATGTACCATACTTGACTAATGCAGATGGGTGAAATTGTGGCACTGGTTCAGCCTGTCTCTGTTGATCCTTGTCATGAGGATGGACTGTGACTTCTTCCAAATTGGAGTCCAGAATAATTATTTTAGATCTTAAATAACCAAGAATACAGTGAGTCTAAAGAGTATGAGTAGGCCTAAAACTACCCACAGAAATGGTCACTATTTGAATCCAACACTGATTCACAGAATTGTAAGTGTTGAATTCTACGAAAGAAACCTCCTTGCTTATCTAGCCCATCCCCTTTCCTGTGTATGATTATTTCATTTGCACACAGCAGATTCTCTAATGCTTTATTCAGTCTAGTTTAAAATTACTCCTTCAGTGGGCTTCCTATTAAGTGATAATCACAGCTTGCTATTTTTGATCTTACTTAGCTGTTCTTGAAGTTGGCTCATTAGTTAAGAAAGCATTGATTTGCATAAGCAGAGCTATCTCCACAACAAAAAGGCTATCTTCAATGTGATATGAAAGTCACAAATCTCAGATTTTTTTTTTTTAAAGTCTGTAGGATTTGTGTGGATTCAAGGGAAATAAATAAGTAGAGCTCATGAAATAACTTGGAGAGGTAACATATACATATATATTAGTGCTTGAAGCAAGTTACCCTTGTAGAGGTCATTCACATAATCAATACCACTAAAGACAGGTAATTAGAACTCAAGAAAGAGTGGCTGGACTGAAAGATATTTGTAAGTAAGTCACTTCAACGGTATTTTAATATCTAAAGTCTCAGTAGCAAACAACATGTTGACAGACAATGAAAGAATTTTATTGTTCTTTATAAAAATCTTTTAAAGTTGTTTAACAAGGCACTACTGTGGCCTTTCAGTAACCAGCTACAATGTGTAATTGGTCGTTTTATCTTTCCAGTGGAAAGAAAAGAATGTATGATGTCATCCAAGAGACCATCAGGCAGGATTTTCCACTTTTTATAGCCAAGATCTTCAGTTATGTGGCAAATCCGGGACTGATTATACCTGCAGTTCTTCTTATGGTGTAAGTTATATTTGCAATAATACAGGTAGGAGGGAAGGGAGACTTGAGAGATCATGTAAAAAGCGACAAAAGAGTCCTGTGGCACCTTATAGACTAACAGAAGTATTCGAGCATAAGCTTTTGTGGGTGAATACCCACTTCGTCAGACACATGTGGTGGAAATTTCCAGAGGCAGGTATAAATATGCAGGCAAGAATCAGTCTAGAGATAATGAGGTTAGTTCAAATCAGGGAGGATGAGGCCCTCTTCTAGCAGTTGAGATGTGAACACCAAGGGAAGAGAAACTGCTTTTGTAGTTGGCTAGCCATTCACAGTCTTTGTTTAATCCTGAGCGGATGGTGTCAAATTTGCAAATGAACTGAAGCTCAGCAGTTTCTCTTTGGAGTCTGGTCCTGAAGGTTTTTTTGCTGCAGGATGGCTACTTTTAAATCTGCTATTGTGTGTCTAGGGAGGTTGAAGTGTTCTCCTACAGGTTTTTGTATATTGCCATTCCTAACATTCTGACTTGTGTCCATTTATCCTTTTACGTAGGGATTGTCCAGTTTGGCCGATGCCAGCAATGCCCCTCTGCTATGTACAGTCTATAAGGTGCCACAGGACTCTTTGTTGCTTTTGACAGATCCAGACTAACATGGCTACCCCTCTGATACTTGAGAGATCATGAGGTTTTAATGAGATACACAGCCTTTTATCTCTAGATTGCAACTAGATAGCCTAGATCAGCAGTGATTAGTGCATGTAGCTTTAAGGACCGTTGTGATTATTTGTAGTTTCTATATTTTTAATGTCTGGAACATTCCGCATGGCAGAGTTCAAAAGATTTGCTGCTTGAAAGCAGCTGGAGTTGGCTGCAGTTGGAATTTAGGAATGAAGTAGCTTGGAACTAAGAACCCTTCTCACTGCTTTAACTTGACTATTTTTTGTTGCTTTATTGCTTGGGTGTTTTTCTGAGCCAATTAAAGTGGCAGATAAGCCAACTGTGCCTTTCAGTTTATCAGATTTTCAGAGACATAACAGCTACCATCTGAAAGTTTTTCAGTAGCTAGTGTGAACAAGCATCTACATAGCTAAAACTACCAAGGCTGTGGCCACTTGCAGTCATTAATTATGGCACATTGATTGTGCCATAATTAATGACTGCAAGTGGCCACAGCCTTGGTTTAATGTCTGATCCACTTCTTTCTCAGAAATAATTAGGTAGCTTTGAATCATTTATAGTCACTGATTTCCTGCCTCCCTCCTTATAATCCATCAGCTCCTACCACCACCCCTGCTATTGTACATACAGTTAGATAGATCCAAACTGGGACCAGTCCCTTACATTGATCCTGCTCCAACATATAACGAGATTAAAAAGAGAAAATGCAGCTGCCAGCATTTCACTTAGCTCTGAAATATACTGCATCTCTTCCTCCTAAATGAAGCAGATAAGGCAACCTGCAATGCGGCCTTAATACAAAAAAATAACCTCTGCAAACAGTGGCTGGTGAATCATAAATTTATATTAGCTTGGTTTTAGTGGCAGGCAGCCACTCATAAAATGTGCTCTCCCTTTCTAAGGACTGAATTAGTTTGTTCCCTCTCCACCCCCTCTCCTCTTACAATTCCCCCCTCCTTTTCCAGAAACAATTTTAGATGTCTCCAATTCATTTACACTCTGTGTCTCAATTGCCAGAGAGTACATTGTAGATATTACACTTTGAGTGAAATTGTTTTGTCTCGGTTTCCTCTCTACTTCTAGTTGCCTCATTTTTCTGGGGGAAGCTATTTTACATAAACAAGGTTTATGGATAGGTAACCAACCCTCACTTGGGCCAATAGTAGGATTTGAACTCAGGACCTACAGAGCTGAAAATCTGACCTTTACTGCTGGAGTTAAATAACTCACCCCCTTATGGAAAGCAGTAGCAGACTCAAACCTCTAATGTGGACCAGCCACTAGCCTGGGAGAGCAATCCACACACACCTAGTGCAAGTTACTTATATTGCCACAAAAATCAACTGACGAATCACATGATGTGTAAGATGCAGCTTCTCAGAGATCCTACTCCACCACCCTTTTTCCATGGTATTCCTCCGCCTCTCCTTCCCTCCATCAAGTCCCCTTAAGTGAGGATCAAAAGCTGTATGAGCAGATCAGTCCTAAAATGCCCACCGTAATTTCACTCAGAGCCATAAGGTGCAGTGAGGAACTGGAGCAAATCCAGAATAACTGCAACAAATATATGAGAGAGGGAACACAGGCTGACAAAATGCCACAAGTAGATTGGGAATGCATTAATACCCTGATGGGAAAAAAAATTAACCAAGTTCACATCTATTGATTCACTTGTTAAATAAGTTGCTAAACGGGGAGAAGTTCCAAGATTTGAAGATGGTTATTGCTATTAATGAAGGGTTGCCACAGGATTGAAAAGGAAACTGGAATCTGCAGAAAGGAAAAATTGATTTACTCAGAGTAACTCAAAGATCTGGAGAATAAGGGACAGAGAAAACAGAGAGCCAGTGGAGACCACAAGGGCTCTGAAGGAGCAGATTCCAGTGATCTTTTCCAAAAACATGGTTCCTTCAGGCAATTAAGTGCAGTCAGGTCAAAACCAGACATGCAGGGCCTTAGAACCAAAAGCAACAGATTAAAAAACAAAAAATACCTAGGTTAATCATAAAATTCAATTGTGTAGATATGAAACTATTATCTGCTTACAGATAACCAAAAGATGTTTCCATGAGCACAAGGAAAAAAATTCATTTCCTAAAATGCTGCATCGCTAATCTACAGTAGATGGAGGTTTGCTTAATTACTTAAGTATGTTCTTTCCAGACAGACCTTTTATATACACATTATTCCCCCACCCACCCAGGAAGTATATTAAAAAAAAGGCTTCAAAAGAAACTAGTCATCCTCGACAGACTTGCCCTGTCTAGCAGTGTTTGGATTCACTCTTTTTAAATCTACCCTACAAAAAGCCACCTAACTTGGTTTCCAGCTCACTGAATCTGAGCCATAGCTACGCAGTCAAATTATGAACTGTCAGGAAGCTTTGCTGTTCCAATATTACTTGTTATATACTAGAATTTTTTTTAAAAGCAGTAGCAGCAAATTGATGGTGCTTTTCCAGGAATGGTTTGGAGTCACTGAGCAGATGATGTTTGGATTTTAAAGGAATAAAATCATTCTACAAAAGCAGGAGGAGACATTTTTGACAACCAAAATATTACGGGCTGGCTGGCGGCAGTGGGGATGAGACAGTCCCCGACACTTCAGCATGTTTTAAAATATGTACCTCTCTGTGAGCCAAAGGCTGCCTGCCACTGCCAGTACATCTCCTCTGATCCCTTTGACTTTTGATTCCCTCTAGTGTGGCTCCTACCTTTAAATTTTATTTTATTTTGGGGGGGCTTGTCCTCTTTGTGAGAGAAAGAATCAAGCCCAAAGCCCACGACTGTACTCAAAACTGGCTCTAGTTTACACTGGTTTCCCAACCTGTGTCTATTAGTAAGAGTTCAGTTGCAGGCTGTGGACTGGAGCAGTGCCCTGTAGAAGAGGCAAGACTCTTCAGTGGCTAGCCTCAACTTGGAAGAGCTTGGCTCAGTTCCCTGCTTTGCCACAGACTTCCTGTGTGACCTTGGGCAAGTCACTTAGCCTTTGTGTCTCCATTCCCCATCTGTAAAATGGGGATAACAGCACTGCCCTAACTCACAGGGATGTTGTGAGGAAAAATATGTTAAAGACTGCGAGGTGCTTGGGTACTACAGTGAAAGAAGCCATAAAAATATCCACAATAGACATCAGCACGCTATTGTTCTCTATTACAGCGTGTGTGGGGCTGCTGTGAAAGTAATGACTGCTCAAAACAGGCCATGTTCATCCCTAGTGTGACTCTCTTGAACTTAGCAGAGCTACACCAGAGAGTCCTTTGGCTCTTTAAATGTAGCCTTTGGGGGTTGGTCTTTATCACAAGATGACTGGGAAGAAGATACTGAAGTTTTCAATGGTCCACCATCACTTTTGCACAATAAGCTTACAAACAGAGCTGCGGGCTTTTGGAACCCACACAGTCTGTGACAGGGAGGCTTCCTTTATTGCCTGGGGGAAGAGGCAATTTGTATAACAGTCTCCAATTTAACTCCCATCTGAGTGCAGTGGCTGGGGAAGGGATGATGGAGCGAGTCAGGGGAAAACAGATTGAAGGTCATTTGTGGAAGGTAGAATAGGGAGGAAGGGTTTTTGAGACTTAGAGTGTTGCCAGTGAGTTAGCCTTTGTGCCCCCCCAAATCCAGTTTGTAGCCAGGGATAACTTTAAAGCTTTTTAACTAGCGATACCTAGTATCTGTAAGATATCTAGTAAGTGCCTCCTCCTCCCTCCCTCCCACCCAACCACAAACACACAGCAGTGACTTGACCATGAGCATTCTACCAGTTCACAGATATTGCAGCTGTTCCCGTTGGTCCTGCTTCTTGTGCTGTGCATCAGACCGCACCCCGATTCTAACACAACTCTTAGATTTTCCAAAATTGGCAAATAACATGTCAAATGCAGCAAACCCGTGCAGCATTGCTTATTTGGGAGGTTCTCCGTGTAATTCAGCTCCTTTGAAAAATATCTTCAGTGTTTTTTTCCATCTGAGCACATTCCTTGATGCATGCACATGCAGTAGCTGGAGGAGTTCTCTGCTTACCTCCCTATCCTGTCAGTATAAGATTTTTACTTTTTTTTTTTTTTAAATATTTGTAGCCTAGCCATCTACTATCTGAATGCTGTGGCTGAAGCATATCAGCATGCTAACACAGAACTGAAGAAGAAAATGCAAATGGTATGTATGTGATTTATTCAGTACAGATGTTTCTAAAATACCATGCACTTGCATTTTGACCTAAAGTATTATTTTTAAATAGCTTTTCATTTTAAACCATGTTATGGAACTGCATGATTAAAAAAAGTGAATTTTCTTTATTGTGCATTTCACTTTGGCAGTGTTCAGTAGCTAATTATAATACTGTTCAGTAATGCTTCCTAATAAGTGAATATTAACTCATGCTAAAATTACAATGAAATTTCCCCAGAACTGCATATTATACCCACATAATAAATTCAATGCCCAAATAATTCAGTGTGATTAATGTTAGTATAGTGAATGCCAAAAGGAGGCAGAGATTCGCCAAGGTAGAAAAAGTGCTACCAACGTAACATGTAGGCTTTATAAAAATTACAAAGCAAACAAACAGACTTGCTAACAAGAACAATGACACCTAGGTCTTTGTTATATAGCACCTTTGACCTGTTGCTCTCCAAGCACTTTACAAAGGAGGTCAGTATCGTTAGCTCCATTTTACAGAAAGGCAAACCGAAGTACAGAGCAGTGAAGTGACTTGCCCATGGTCATCCAGCAGGCCAGGAGCAGAGCTAGGAATAGAACCTGGGTTTCTTAAGACCCAGAATTAGAGTCTAGCCCTGCAAGAGGCTGTATCTGCCATTTTACTGGTACAACACAGAATCTTAGTCAGAAGAAGAGTAAAAATTGATGCCACATAAGATATATTCCATGAAATACACCTAGGGATTGATGTAACATTAAGGGTGAGAGTATGAGCACTCAGGAATCAGCAGCCTCCAGAAATTAAGGCTAAATGTCAACTTCAGCTGTGCCCATGGCTTAAAATACAAGCTATATGTGTCTATATAATTTCTCAAATATGATATGGACCAAACCTTAGATACACTGTATGTGGCCTTTAGAGGTACATGAGCTCCTTAAAGCTACACAAATCAACTCCATAGTGGGACAAGTGATCATGAATCAGTACAGAAGGGGCCATGAAAGAAAAGGCATTGCTACTCAGAGAGACAGAGACCTCATCAAATGTTGTCACTCTTTGTGCATAGGTAACTCCCCCTCAGGAAATGCATGACACCAAGCAGCTATTTCACAAATCACGTCTCCAACTGCAAATGAAATCTAACCACTTTAATTTGTGCAGCAACGCGACGAGGAGAAAAACAAGAGGAACAACAAAGCTACTACTAGTTCTGCAATACAAGACTTAGACGACTTGCTGGTTCCAAGTGCAAAGAGTGTGAGTCAGCCCAAACCAACAGAAGGTAAAACATATTAGAGAGATTTTTGTCACAGTTCAGGGCAACTGCACATATATTTCCCCTCAGTGGTCCAGCAAGAACACCCACTCTCAGGCTCCCCTGGCTGCTGCCGCTTTCGAGCAAGACATGCATCTCTCCCCCCTTGTGACCAGGTATCTCCAAGCTGAACAGTTCCCTGCCTGCACGGTGTTATTCCCACCAAGAGACAGATTGAAGAGAAAGCAAGCAGGTCTGCTTAGGCAGAGACTGATAGCGTAACTGTGGGCAGTTACACTATCACACAGCTTTTTCTAAGCAAGGTAGAAGCATTGCAGAGGTAGGTGCGTTACAGAGAAAACATCAAAAACCACCTTACTAGAAATCACCTCCCTCCCCCGGCAATCTCCATCAGTCCTTCCAGACCTTCCCTAAGGATTGGGGCCGGCCCTGTGTTAGTTTAAACTCAGGCTATTGATTCAAAAGTCCTTCCTCTGTCTGTTGGGGCCTGGAGAATCTAGTTTGTGTCTTTGAACTGTGCTCCTGTAACAAGTGATCAGTAGACAAAATGTCACGCCTGGGAGTAAAGCTGCAAAGGCTGAGATAGTTGGTGGGAAGCTGCAATCCCCTCCTCCCCAGTACTTCCTAGGAAATCCACTTCACACATATTGTCCCTAACATTTCCCCAAGGTTTACATGAGTCAGTCTCCTAGAAACGTTACATACAACCCTACAATGCCACATAAAAATGTAACTTTTAATACAATGGACTCCTAAAATACTTAAACTTAATTCAATGAGGTTTGTCCCAGATATTGCTGGAAATTGCCATCGGTCACAATTTTTACCATGGAATGGCTGTGAACATAAAGAAATTGAGCTGAATTCTGTCCTGAGACACACTAGTGCAAGGGGGTTGGATGAGCATAACTAAGGGCAGATTTTGTCTAAGTTTCCCTGCAATACTGGAGGAATAAAGAAGTATATTTTTAATGGCCATATCCTGTGCAACCTTAGGCTAAGTCTACACTATGGACCTTACAGTGGCACAGCTGTACCGCTATAGCTGTGCTGCTGAAAGGTCTCCCATGTAGCCGCTCTATGCCGGTGGGAGAGAACTCTCCTGTCAGCATAATTAAACCACCCCCCAACAAGCGGCGGTAGCTATGTCAGCAGGAGAGGCTCTTCTGCCAGCATAGCGCTGTCCACACCAGCGCTTTTGCCGGTGAAACTTATGTTGGCCGGGGTGTATTTTTTCACACCCATGACCAACACAAGTTTTCCCGACAAAAGTGGCAGTGTAGAGAAAGCCTTAAGAAAGGTCTTGGAATCCCTCACCTTAGCCCAGTGCCTGGGGAGAACTCCAGAGGAATCCTTTCAACACAGCTTCCCAAAGGGAAATTATTATTGAGATGCTACTGATACAAGATGTTCCCACTGGGCAGCAGTTTGACGACTCCACAGCAATCCCAGCTCCTCTCAGACTGGGCAGTAAAAGCAGAATTAGGAATCAAATCTGGATGGGTGAGGAGAGTTTCTAAATGTGGGTTGTTGGCAAAAGAAGTTACTTCTATGGAATAGAACCACTGAATGCAATATTACTTATTGAGGACTTAAAACACAGATTGTAAGGCCAGAAGGGACCACTGTGACCATGTCGTCTGACCTCCTGTATAACACAGGCCATAGGAATTCATTGAATTAGAGCACATCTTTTAGAAAAAGCATCCAATCTCCATCATACTGCCTGGAGGTGTGCCAGCAGAGCAAGCTAAGCCTATGCATACAGCCAGCTATTCCTACACATGCCATAACGCAGCTCATTCTGGAGAAGTACAAATGAGTCTTAATACAGAGGATGGGCCCCAAATCACAATGCTTTGATCTGGAGTTGCCCAATATTTTGGAGAGTTTGGATTGAGGGTTTTGATTCAGGCCCAATCTCTATTTATCGTGTCAGGTGAAATTGCCTTGAGAATATTCTGGGGGAAAAAAACCCAGTGAATTCTGAGCTAGGCAGTATCAAGAATTTGAAGTGGAAACATGTTTTAAAACTGCTAAAAAGAGGTCCTACGCCAAGCTGAGTAACTCTTAATGAAACTGAATGGAGCGACAGTGCATAAAGAAGGTTGATGCTATTGATCATTTTAACTTTAGCTGGTGGTTACAGTTAAACACCTTAGCATCTCTTGGATCTTCCCCCCCTTCTGTCCTACTGAATTTGAAATTTCTCAATCAGTTTCATATACATCCTTCCTTAGAGGAGAGATTGTGTCTTTATTTAGGTTAGGAAAGTACCTTGCATGTTGTGGATGTTAATGAAAATAGATAAAAACCCAATATTACAAATGCATAATAAGCACAAAGGTAGAGGTGTATTATTTATGATGAAGTAAGGACACTGGAACTATTGCCTTTTATAACTGTCAAAATAAAACTGCAAAGGGAACTTGGGCAGACAGGCTGTAGGTACCTAAACTGGATCTTGGCCGGAATACAGGTGCTAACATCTGCACTTTTGGTTTCTCAGTGTAGACTTCTACAAGAACACAAGTGCATACAGATAAGTTTATTGTGTATAAATAGAGTGATGGCAGGAGCAACTATTGAGGGAGGTGAGGAAGGAGTGTTTGCTTTAAATGAAATGATTTTAATCATCTTGGCTTGTGTTTTTAATTTTTTTTTTTTTTTTTTTTTTAAATACAAGAGAACAAATCAGACTCTACCAGAAGAAACAGCCCTTCAGGGAAAGAAGGAAGTATGGCAAGAAACAGCAACCTTACCAGCTCTGGGAGAGGAGAAATGCTGGCACCACCACCTTGTGTGACGATAACACGACCGCCGAGGCCTAGTTTAAGGACATCTCAACATAGACAATCAAAACCCGGGGCTTACCAGCAGGGACCATACCCTGGAATGGGTAGGGGGCAGCCGCATTAAAACATCTAATGTAGTTTTGTTTGGGGTATAGGTGTATTGTTTATTTCCATTATATCAGGCATGTTATTCAAACAATTCTAGTCTTATTAAGAAATTATTGCACATTGATCATTAAATGTTGGCTCCGTCTCCAACCAGCTTTATTTAATAATCAGGTAGCACATTTGAGGCAGACAGTATTGATAATTCTTGCGTGGATGGTACCTATCCCCAGGGCCAATATCACCTGCATTGTGGGTACATCTTTTGGTGTTTGATATTTGCTCGTCTCTTGACCGACTTTCAGTTTGTAGACCTAGTAGGGGTTTTAACTTCTCCCCTTGTTATTTAAATCAAAATTCCCCTCCCCCAGAGCGGTTCAGTTCTGAAACAAAAAAAGAACAATGTCTTTCTAACTATAGAGAAGTCCATGGTAAAGAAAGAAAAATCTTGCAAAAGTCAGATTGACGCAAGAGGGTGTCCTGTGTACAGTATTTTATCCAGTACAGTTTCTCCCCATCTCCCACCTCCTCTCCCTGCTCCACCCTCTGCTCCTTTTGGTTTTCACTCTTCCAGCTCTCTGCTCAGTTTACACCGTATTTCCCACCACCACCGTTCCCTCTCTGCTCCTCTTTCACAGTCTCGTCACACGCTGTGCTTGCAATTTGCAACTGCAAATGGGCAGGTTCACTTCTCACGTGGAGGAAAGGCAGAGGTGGGCTAACCCAAGATGTTTGGGAGACTGGAAGTGTCCTGGCCGGTTTCAAAAATAGTCAGCTTTATTTTTTTTGTTTAATCAGAAATGCCAGTGGCCATTTCGGGGTCAGCTAGACCATGATCCACCAGAACTAGAAGCTAGGAGTTCCCTAGATTTGGTGGTTGATGTATCATATACTTGCATGCCTGCTGTGCTGCCACTGGGCTTACAGAATCCCATCCCAGCCTGTGATTCAGGCAGTCTAGCTGTGCACAGGGGTGGCTCCAGGCACCAGCGCTCCAAGCGCGTGCCTGGGGCAGCAAGCCGCAGGGAGTGACCTGTTGGTCGCCATGAGGGCGGCAGTCAGACTGCCTTCGGCTGCATGCCTGCGGGAGGTCTGCCGGTCCCGTGGCTTCGGCGGCAGGTACGCCGAAGGCACAGGACGGCGGACCTCCTGCAGGCATGCCGCCGAATCCACGTCACCAACGGACCTCCCGCAGGCACGCCGCCGAAAGCTGCCTGACTGCTGTGCTTGGGGCAGCAAAATACATAGAGCCGCCGCTGGCTGTGCAGAGAGGGCGCTCTGTGCGTTGTTGTTTAGAAAATAAACCCATGCTTCTGAGTAACAATAGAATCCTAAAATTTCTTGCTGCAAGTTTTACACTTGAATCATCAGAGAGGCTCAGGCTTAAAGGCCTCCCCCTGTACCCCCTCGTCCTGACTCTGCTATTGCTCCTCAGCCCAGAGACAAAGAGTAACTCTTGAAAGTGGGGAGGCAGGTGACCGCTCCATGTATCGCCTCCAGCCTAAGGAACAGCAGCAGAGCCAGGACCACCAGTGCAGTGGCAAGCGAGTGCCTTGGGGAGCATCTCCTGGCAGTCTTGCTCCATGGGCAGGGGCAGTCTCCAGACGGAATAGCAAATCCATTATTTTTCAGAAATGGTGATTATCTAAGGCAATGAGTAGCAAGAAGCAAGTAAGTCAGTTTTGCCATCCCCAAATACATTGTGATGGCGGACAGATTACAGTCTCCCAACAGCACTGTGCCTTTCCCTAGGAATTGGGAGGCTGTTTGCTGAAAATCGTATCGCTAACTCGCTCGGAGCTCTTTGAAGCAAGTTGCTCTGATGCAATGTTGATGAAAAAAATCTTCTTTCGCCCCATTGTCACAACACCACCAGTCGCAAAGCAGCATGGGGAGCCTTTCCTACTGCACAAAGTCTGCAGAGATACCCAATTAGCTAAGTGCAGAATAGAGCCAAAAGAAAATGCCTAAAGAATACAGTGGCAGCTGCAACAGTCAGAAGAAAAAAGGCTCAGTCATGAACACCTAAATGCATCTAAAACTCTCACAAATGCCCCAGTTAAGAACAAAACAAAATTGAATTCTGAACCTTATGGACCTAATCCTGTTTCCACCAAAGTCCACAGGAGGAATCAGTCACATTTTTCAAAGTGTATTTAGCAGACCTGCAAACAGCCCACCTAATCTGAATTAGGATGTTTTAGGGTTGATTTGTTAGCCTGATTTTCAGTCCAAAACCTAAGCTCCTCTTGGGTGGTAACAACTCTCAATACAGGTGACCCACAAAGGGAAAAAGATGGATTAGTGTCTCACTCCCCCTTTAGTAGAAGCCCCCTTTGATGTATAAGGAAGATTGAGGACGGGATGGCGAGGGATGAATTTGGTTCACTGTTTTGAATAAGTGTTTTAGGTTACCATAAGCTAGCAGACGCCATACTGTCAATGTTTAAAGGTGTGCAATACTTATGTCTCTCTTCTTGCAAAGCATAAAATAACGTGAAAATTAAAATCTTGTCATTTCTGACCATCAAAGGAGACTGTTTAGTCCTCACCACAGGACTGAGACCTTTCCTCCAAAGCAATTCCAAAATATGGCATAGAAGTAACCTCCCACTTATTCTCCCATTATGCAGTGAAAAGATGCTTGTCTGCTTTGGAGAAGTGGGGTCTTCATATCACAGCACCAACCACAAATGTAATATCGACTGTATGCGTGTGCGCACACACACATTAATATGTGCATCTCATCCATATTTAAACAAAATTCTTTATTTTGAGCCTAATATCCCATGTTAATGATCAGATAATTCATTTTGTCCCATATTTCAGCAAAGTACACTATATGATACTAAGTGTTTGAATTCTCACTATGTGCAATTTTTACCATGAATAAAAATCATACAGACAAATGTCCCTTGAAAAATCAACTTTGTCCTCATACCTTTCACACAGTTGCCTTTTTATTTCCTTGAAATGCGAGTGGTCACCCTAGTTCATCTGGGAAACAAGCATTTTCTGCAGTGCAACCCCCATTCCACTGCACCCAGAGGTTTGGTAGTTCAGTAGACTGATTAAAGGAAGGCTGGAGGCAAGGGACAAGGAGGAGAAAAATGCCAACAAATTTTGATGTTTGTTTGTTTTTCCAAAGTCCTTTCTGAATTCAGCATTGTGAGCTGTTGGCAAAAGTAAACATGCAAAATTCAAATGCTGAAGGTTTTCCTAATTGGTTGGGAAAGTGAGATGCAGTGGGAGCTATCTGGTCACACACCACTGAGCTATTTTCTGCATAGAGTGAGCTTCAGGGGAGGCTTGGGATGGATTTGATTTTTCAACAAATACCAGGGCAGGGGGAAGGAATCAGTGTTGGATTTTTAGTCAAGCATTTATTGCCATCACTAAGAATATACAAATGGGGACTAATCCAAACTCTGCAGAAGGGTCTAATTATTTGCTGTTTAACCTCCAAGTGGTATTTGCATAAATAGCAAGTAGATTTAAAACTAAATTATTTTTTGTTCAATAAACTTGGTTATTTTTAAAAGGGCTTTCCAAATGGGGAGATGAAATAAATGGCCCAGTTTAGAATCAGATTAAGAGACTGCTTGCGTTTGCTGCAGTCACTGAACAGCTAATGCATCCAGTACAGTCTGAAGGCTCTGTGCTAAACATATCGATCAATTAGTGATGGGCAAACCTCAAAAGATTAATTAGTTAATGTGAATCAGGTGCTTTGAAAATGATGAAATGCTTTAACTGCTGTTTTTATTAAAAGGGTTAGTGGCCTGACTCAGATAAGCACTCAGACATTGGGATGGTTATTCAAACCTTAGCTGAAGTGCTCTAAACCACTCAGGTCTGCAGAACTGGGCTCAACACTCAGGCCTTCAAGCCTTCTCCTAATACTTCCTACTTCCAGTGCTCAGAGAAAAGTGCTGGGGGAAGGAAGGAATTTGCCTGAACCTTAGAAAAAAGAAAAGAAGTGCTTCTATTTACTTCAGTGGGCTTTAAATCAAGTCCCTGGTGTCCATGCCACTTCCTTTCCTTATCAAGGTTTCCCCACGGTGAGCTAGCTGGCCATAAAAACTTTGAGCTTGAGACTAGCCTGGTTCAGCTGAATCTGCAACATGCTGCTTTTTGGTGGGAGAGAGAGAGATGGGCTGCGTTGCTTATTAAAAGAAAAAATGAATTTCTGCCTGGGTCAGAAACTGCCCCAATAAAATGGAACTCACTGCTGGCAGTGTTAAGTGGAATATCAGAAGGAGGAGGAGTAGTAAATAAATGTACGCAAGAGAGAGACACAGATAGAATATATGAGGGCATTCACAAGAGAGACTCCAATGTTGCTGGCACAGTATTTGTCCTGTGGACGACAATAAATCAAGTGGAGTCCTATGCTCTGCTACCACTGATGCAGGTCAGACTTAGACCTTCACAGTCAACTTCACTGAATTTCTAGACTATGTCCCTTCAGAGCAACTCTATTCCTTCTGAGTAGTGACAGGCATGAGAAAGAGTGGTCAATGGGTGGTTGAAACAGTGCTTGAAAGAGTGCTAGCATCCCTTGCTTTGATTCACGCTGCATTCCTCTGGCAGAGCAACCTGCAATGCTGGCTGGTCTCTGGACTGAAAGCTTCAGGGAATTCTCTCTAACTATGTCCACTTTTTTTTGTCCCTTGTTTATATGCTGCAGGAGCTTGGCCTTTGGCAGGTGTTACCCCGTTTTCATCTATATGCCCCGACTCGTTATTCCGCATTTGTATATACACCTCTACCCCGATATAACGCTGTCCTCGGGAGCCCAAAAAAAAAAACAAAAAAAAAAACTGCGGTATAGGTGAAACCGCATTATATCAAACTTGCTTTGATCCACCGGAGTGCACAGCCCCGCCTCCCCAGAGCACTGCTTTACCGCATTATATCCGAATTTGTGTTATATCGGCTCACGTTATATCGGGGTAGAGGTGTATTTAACAACATTCGCTATTTCTTAAGTCAAAAGGCAGAGCCACGTGACTCAAGTCTTTCTAGATCACACTCTAATCTCTGTATTCAGCCTCTTCCAATAATGTGGTCTGAAATATTTAAATTAAACAGATGTACTGTAAATAAAACACGTCAACCCAACCCTGTGCCCTATAATGCTCTGCTAATATCTGTAGGGTTTTATTTGTTTACAGATTCCTCTCCTGCCCCCATCAGTTCTCAGTTACACAGACCAACTTTCTCCCTACTCTTCTTTCTGCCAATTAGAATAAGATGAAATGGTGGTGAAGGTTTCCTCTAAAACCTTGGAGCTGTCCAATGTGTGCAGTCACATTATGCATCACACTGCCAAGATGCCCCATAAGATGATATGCCACATTCAGCCAAAAAAAAAAAATGGATTGCATTAGGTCTCATGCAGAGAGATTATTGTAGGTAGCATGATCCCGACTGCACCAAAATAAGAGATTGGATCCAGTACATGGAAGAAACTGCTTCTTTTGAGGTGCTGAGATAGCATCTGAACAATGATCTGACAAATTTCAGAAACTTCTGGAAATAATATTTTATTGGAGCAGACAAATACAAATTGGGGAAGTAAATGTTCAGTCAGAGAAGAAGAAAAGGAAAAATTTAGTCTTCTTTCTTTAGCTCATTTAAACTCTCTCGCTCAATCCCTTCTTGGACTCAAATGTGTTTAATTTCATACACACATCTAGATCTTTCTTTAGGAAAGTGTGTGTGTGTGTGTGTATATATTGTGACGGGTTGGATCACAGAAACCCCCTTGGGAGCTGCCACCCAATGTACCAAGACTACTACTGCTCCTGTTTTCCCTGCCAGCTCAGGACTCCAGCACCCTGTCTTGCTGAGCCAGACACTCCAGTCTGCTCTAACACAGACCCAGGGTCTGAATCACTTGTCCCAAAGCTGCAAGTTTACCTGAAAACAGCTCACAGTAGTGTGCTTGTCTTTAGCACTCAGATGCCCAACTCCCAATGGGGTCTAAACCCAAATAAATCCGTTTTACTCTGCATAAAGCTTATGAAGGGCAAACTCATAAATTGTTCGCCCTCTATAACACTGATAGAGAGATATGCACAGTTGTTTGCTCCCCCAGGTATTAATACATACTCTGAGTAAATTATTAAATAAAAAGTGATTTTATTAAATACAGACAGTAGGATTTAAGTGGTTCAAAGTAGTAACAGACAGAACAAAGTACGTCACCAAGCAAAATAAAATAAAATGCGCAAATCTATGTCTACTCAAACTAAATACAGATAATCTCACCCTCAGAGATGTTTCAGTAAGTTTTTCTCAGACTGGACACCTTCCAGGCCTGGGCACAATTCTTTCCCCTGGTACAGCTCTTGTTCCAGCTCAGGTGATAGCTAGGGGATTTTTCATGATGGCTCCTCTCTCTCCTTTGTTCTGTTCCACCCCTTTATATATCTTTTGCATAAGGCAGGAACCCATTGTCCCTCTGGGTTTACACCCCCCCTCACTGGAAAAGCACCAGGTTAAAGATGGATTCCAGTTCAGGTGACATGATCACATGTCACTGCAAGACTTCATTGCCCACTTGCCAGCACACACATATACAGGAAGACTAACAGGTAAACACAACCATCTGCAGACAATGGTCCTGGTTAATGGGAGTCATCAAGATTCCAAACCATCATTAATGGCCCACACTTTACATAATTACAATAGGCCCTCAGAGTTACATTTTATATTTCTAGTTTTAGATACAAGAGTGGTACATTTATACAAATCAGATGATCATACTCAGTAGATTATAAGCTTTGTAATGATACCTTACAAGAGACCTTTCGCATGAAGCATATCCCAGTTACGTTATATTCACTTATTACCGTATTTTCTCTAAAACTATCCCAGTTACATTATATTGACTTATTATCAAGTTTTTATAAAATCATATAGACTGCACAACGTCACACTATATATATATATATATCACACACATGCACGTGTATGTGTATAAAACAAACATCTCGGTCCAAGAAGGGATGGTGGAGATAATTAAAGTGAACTAAAGAAAGAAGAGTAGGACTAAAACCATTCTCCTCCTCTCATCTATTTGCATCTTACCTCCCTGATTTATGCTGAAACTGAAATAAGTGTTGACTCCACGGAATTTTGATATGTGATTGATTACTACTTTGAGAGTGTCTTTGTATGTTTTCCTATGTTGTGTGATGTATGCACGCATACATTATTTCAACAGGTAGAACAACAAATGCTGATCAGTGCTGGGACACAGTAATACCAGGGTACAAAATATATCAGAAGGACAGAATAGGTCATGCTGGTGGGGGAGCGGGATTATATGTGAAAGAGTGTGTAGAGTGAAATGAAGTAAAAATCTTAAATGAACCAAACTGTATCCTAGAATCTCTATGGCAGTGGTTCTTAACCTGGGGTGCACCCACACCCTGGGGGTGTGAGATGCCCTTTCTGGGGGTGCGAGACATGCCAGATATTTTTAGAAGGTAAATCACCAAAAACACAAATTAAGCACAGGCACATAAGTACAACTATTTTGTTTCATCAAACCTATGTATTTATTAACATTATACATTTAACGATTACTGTAATATACAAACAAAAATATATCTAGGTTTAAGGGGTGCGAGAACATATTTTGAGAATCAAAGTAAAGGTTAAGAACCACTGCTCTATGGATAGTGATTCCATGCTTGAATAATAAGAAAATAGCTCTAAGGATATATTACTGACCACCTGACCAGGATGGTGATAGTGACTATGAAATGCTCAGGGTGATTAGAGAGGCTATAAAAATAAAACACTCAATAATAATGGGGAATTTCAACTATCCCCATAGTGACTAGGTACATGTCACCTCAGGACAGGATGCAGAGATAACGTTTCTAGACACCATTAATGACCACTTCTTGGAGCAGCTAGTCCTGGAACCCACAAGAGAGGCAATTCTTGATTTAGTGGCACACAGGATCTGGTCCAACAGGTGAATATAGCAGAACTTCTCGGTAATAGTGACCATAACATAAAACAATTTAACATCCCTATAGGGGGTGGAGGCTAACACCACCACAGCAGCCTACCACAGTAACATTTAACTTCAGAAGGGGGGAACTACACAAAAAGTGAGGAAGTTAGCTAAACAGAAATTAAAAGGTACAGTGCCAAAAGTGAAATCCCTGTGAATATCCAGTGGTTAAGGGACTGGACACCACAGGGGGAGGTCTTGGCGGTTGGAGCATGCCTATCGCTAGTGTTGCCTGTGGCTGGGAGCGTCAGGGAGCCGACCCCTGGTAGGTACAGACAAGACTATTGCACACTGAGCGCAGCTGGTAGCGAGGTGCCTCACAACAAAGTTAGTGGACATTTCTAAAAACTTTGGCCTTAATCATCTTTTGCAGGGCTGTAACCAGGGCAGGGCAAGCGGGGCAGAAAAAAAAACATCCCCCCACACCCCCAATTTCTTCTGCCTTCCATTCAATATGGAGGTTTTTTAACTAAGTGGTGCGCCTCACCTAGAAGGGCACAACCCACAGTTTGAATTCTGTCCCCTCCTACCAGGAGCCAGCAGATTGGAACCTGGTGGGAGCTGCCAGGCCCACTTGGGCCCCTGGCTCTTGGTGCTGTGGGAGCAGGAGTGCTTGCTGGCTACCTGGCAGCCCTCCCTACCCTGCTCCCCGAACCAGGCCGCCTCTGCATGGTCGGGCACGCCTCAGGCAGGGTGCATGGCACAGCTCTAAACTGCACCCCAACGCGCTCTTGCCTCTTCCCTGAAGGAGCCCGTCACCAACTGGCAAGGCTCCCTGGAGCTGGCCCCTGCCCGCGGAGCCTGGCCGCCATGAGATGCTCCCCAAGGCGCTCACTTGCTGCTGCCCTGGTGCTCATGGCTCTACTGCTGCTCCGCAGGGGCGACAAGTAAAAGGCAAGAGCACATCAGGGTCGTAGCTCAGAGCTGTGCCACCCACCCTGCCTGTGGGGTGCCCGGCCATGCAGAGGTGGCCTGGCTCAGGGAGCAAGGCAGGGAGGGCTGCTGGGCAGCCAGCCAGCACCCCAGCTCCCACAGTGCAGAGTCAGGCACCTGAGTGGGCTGAGCAGCACCCACCAGCTTTGGATCCCCTGGCTCCTGGCAAGAGGGGATTGTTTTCAAACTGTGGGGAGTGGCCTAAAGCCTCTGTGCTTAATGGAGACAGAAATCTCTCTATCATGACATTCAAGGGGCCCTAGAGAATTATTTTTCTGTTTTTATATAAAAGTTTATATTTTACTTGTATACAAGCTGTAACCCTAGCGTTAAATACAAGCCAGTAGATGAGAGACCTCAGAAATTATGGAAAATGGAAGTGTCATGATGACAAAAGCCCTAATGCTGAGGTCCTGTGGGAAAATTGAAAAGGAGCAATTGAAGGATGGGGTTAGCAAGGGGAAACACGGATTATGGATGACAGGAAGGCAAGAGATTTAGTATTAAAAACTACAGGTTAAAAAGGTAATCACTGAGAATGAAGAGAGAGAGAGTCACTTTTCATCTAGTCAAGCAGCAGCAAGTGTGACCTAGCTTGCAAATTCTTTTCAGTATATGTTTGAAAGGGCCTGGCACAATGGGACCCTCAATCCCTGTTTGGGGCCTTATGCACTATTATAATATGAATTATTATTAATAATGAAATGTTTCCCCTGGGAAATGAGTGGTAAGCATAGCAGGCCGGAATTCAATACATGGCTGAAAGTCAATTATAGGGCTTGAGAAAGAGATTATTGGAAAGACTTGGACTGGACCTGTAATAGTTATATTTTTTGGTATGGTGGGGGGGTGGGGAAGCTTACTAGGAAATAGCTGCAGGATACAAGAGTTACAAACCATGACAACTTTTGGAGGCTTGAAGCAGCCCCAGAAGGAGTAACGGTTAGAGTAGGTTTTTCAAAGGAGCTAGGTATCAACAGAACAGTGTTCAAAGAAGATGCCAATGTTAAATTAGATCTCTTCAGGCAGATAGCAGGGGTGGGTGGAAAGCAACTGAGCTGAGCTAAAAAGGAAAAAGATATAGATTTGGCTAGACAGCTCCACCATCTGGCCTGTCTGTAGGTCGGTGAAAAATAACCAAGCAGCAAAGATCAGGTATGCTGAAAGTGCAATGAAGTAAGTGATAGCTAGATCTTAATTAAAATGCAGTAGGGCTGAGTAGGCTATTAGCACATTTTATTGGGGAATGACTGCTTCTGAAGCATCCTAAATAGGCATGTTTTCGCCACAAAGCAATGCTGTTTATTAATACCTTTACACAAACACGTCATTGTTCTAATTAATGAGTGCTTCACAGATGAGAGGTTATTTTTATGGTATGTGTAGTAAATAATTCACTGTCTAAGTAGATGTTTATGGTCTTCAATAGATGAAGGGCTATATAACTGATTCATAAAGTATATACTAGGGGCCATAAACATCCAGTCAGAGAGCAACTGCTTTTATAATAAAACATTTTATACAGTAAATGGAGCACATTGATATACCCAGACCTCGTAAACAATGTAAATGCCACCTGAATATAAAAGGGAAAGGAGATTGCACTAATACAGCAATACAGACACAGACGTGCTGTAGCTCTTGGGATGTTTATATTAAAATATTGGACAGAAAAAAATACATTGATCATATTGCTTTAACACCTCTTTTTTGGGGGTGGGGAAGCAGAGCTCCCAAAAAAGAGAATGGAAATCTTGCTTCTGAGGGCTACAAACAAGGTAAAAGGTGCGACACCAAAACATGTTTGCATTTTTCCCAAATTGTATCTTTTATAGACACTGCACCCTAAGATGATTCACGCAGTTGAATAATGCAGGTATGTAATATAATAAATAAATACCTAGATCTTATATTTTGCTTTTCATTAATAAATCTCAAAGCACGTCACAATCTTTAATGTATTTATCCTTTAATGTATTAGTGTTGGTCAGGGAATATGTCGGTTTTATGATGAAAGATAGCAGAAAATTTTCAACAAAACTTAAAAAAAAAAAAAAATTGATTTCCTACCAGTTCTAATAAAATAAATGCATTCATGGTGGGAAGACAGTATATGTACCACTGCCCTATACTGGTCATGATGTATTAGAACATCTCACCTATGGCAATCATGTTATCCTCATCAACTGGTATTATGCTTTAAACAGGCTACCCTCACAAAAAGAAAAGAAAAAAAAAAAAAAAAAAAAGGGAAATCTGAAAGTAAATGAAGAGCCTTGAAGGTAGAGGAAGGCTGTCCCTTCTGATGGCAAGATATGCATGTATAAATTAGGATATATCTTTTAATGCAGCCTTGCAATGCGGTCATGATTTTCTGAGAGGAGCTGCAGGTGCTCAGCACCTTAGAAAAATCATCCCACAAATCTAGTCACCAACCTTTGCTATGATTGATAGTAATAATGAAAAAGTTAACATTCTACTTACCCATGGAGGTCCCCGGTGGTGGGGCGGAGGGTAGGGTGACCAGACAGCAAGTGTGAAAAATTGGGACGAGGGTAGGGGGTAATATGTAAGAAAAAGCTCCAAAAATCGGGACTGTCCCTATAAAATCGGGACATCTGGTCACCCTAGCGGGGGCGGGGAGAAGAAGAAGAGAAATTTCTCACCTGGGTGGATAGACAAGTAGAATTTTTCTAAACTGATTTAGCATTAGATCCTTTCTGCCAGTTACTAGTGGCCATATAGGTGGAAGATCAGGCGACAAGGGTAATCTTATAAAAGAGAAGAGGACAAAATTCTACCTATCTTTGGGGCATTAGCTGTCTCTTACTTCAAGTGCATATAAGGAGCCTAGCACAATGGGTCTCTGATCTTGGTTGAAGCCTGTGGGTGCTACCATAATGCAAATCAATAAGAATAAATAAATGAACCAAATTGTTTGAGGATGAATCTTACACAATATAAGTCAATACATTGCAGGACAAGAAACTTATCTGAGCAGAATTCTGAAAACAAGAACAGTTTGAAGGAAAAACAGAAAGATCTCACAGTAGTGTCTTGGGGACATAAAAAGATTTGGTGCCCTCAAGTCTCAGAATAACAAAGTAGAGTGTTTTTTAATAAACCAATGTGCACTATTGTGCTGATGGAGAGCATGGGATAAGAATGAGCTACTGGCATTTAAACACAGACTGGGGCTATTATAATCATTCTTTCTCCTCCTGGGATGATTAGCATTCAGAGATAGGACACAGGCACCATAGTATACAGCACTAAGGAAGTATGCTTCAACTGCTGAACATAAACAATGTACATTACTGTTGTGAAACACCATTACTTATCAGGGAAAGGTTAGCTGCTAGCAATGTCTTGACAATAGCACCATAGCACTGTTGGCAGTGCCTTACAGATTGCAATTGACTTCTAGCTGGCAGGCAGATCTGAATAAAACTACAAATACTGAATCTTTAGACCAGCGTCTTGGCAGAATGTCAGTGTTTGGGACCACATGTATTTGCCTTGGTGTTGTTCAAACCTCATAGATTATACAGATAATTCAATCAAAGGAGTTCAGAAGCACCATCCTTTCCATTGAACAGTGCTCATGAGGAGGCTCATCTGACAGCTTGTCTTAGGAACATTTAGAAATGGTGCACAGGATTTCCAGGTGGACCATATACAGTACTACATGTTAAACATGACGGTTTATCTGATAAAAAAAATAAAGCAAAGCAGTGAGAGCTGAAATTCAAGACCCAGTGGGCCAAATCCCAGTCCTTACTCAAGGAAAATTCCTACTGATTTAATAAGACTACTTTTACAGATTAGGAAACAAAAGCAGAGGCTAAGCAGCTTTCCCAGGATCACCGAGCAAGCCTGAAACAGAGCTGGGAATGATTTTGCAGCGCTCCCATCACGAGCTCATACTTTAACCACTACTAGACAATATTTCCATGTGTACTTAAAGTAGCCACACAAAGCATTTTAGCAAAGCCCCCCACCCAAGTTATGTTAATCAATGGATTTAACTGGCTATACTTTTACAAGTGGAGAGTCACAGATACCCCAGTATCACCTCATGTGGGGAGAGGGAAGGAGAAAGAGTACAAAGCTCTGTTCAAATGAATGAGTGATGGGAAGGCCAGGGGAAACCATGCCCTTCTGAATAAAGTGTATAAACCATATTGCCATATTTTAGTGCTGGCTCAGTGCAGGTGCTTCTCCTCTTTGGAGAGAATGTGGTTATGCCTTTGGGAAGGAGTTCGAGATGAATTACAGGGCATCCTCCACGGAGTGCCTGAGAAAATGCTTGACCATAAGCAGGGGATCTTACAGGCTACTTGGGAGCTGACTGCTAGTCTCCATTTCCTTCTACTGCATACTATATAAGGGCCTGATCCTGAAACATTTACCTGGGTAGAACCAGTGGAGTCCATGGGACTGCCTGCAAGAGTAAAGACTTGGAGGATCAGTGCCTGTAGCAGAGTGCAGTGATGGAAAGCTGTTAAAGGGCACTCGTGCTCCATGCTTCTGTGTGCTGCCTTAATCCTATGAAGATGCTAAGCATAGCAAAAAGGGCAAAACAAACGTTCTACTCCTTTCTGGGGGAGCCACACATTAACTAGGACTTAATTTAAAATCTCAGAAGTTTATATCTCTTCACACCTTTTACAATATTTACTAGTATCTATAAAGAACTACTGAAGATTTTCCCTTCCATCACAGAACCAAAATTTAAACGATGCCACTTCTGGGGTGAAACACAGCAGTTGCATACCACCACAAAGCACCATTACAATGCACTTTAGACCAGAAAAAGAAAGCCATACCAAACTGGAAATGCAGGGGAATTTCAGGTAGGCAGAATAAAGTTACCCAAGCTCGAATTTTGCTGGGACAGAAGAGTTAACCCCATAACTCTAAACAGAAAGTACCACAGCATCTTTAAAGAATACTCAGAGACAGGCCCTCCAATTTTACATTTCTCCCTAAAAACATCCTTCACCAGCATCACAGTATCACCTAGCACAGTGGTTCCCAAACTGGGGTTCATGAACCCCTGGGGGTTCGCAAAATGTTACAGCAGGTTCTCAGGAAAAAATTCCCTAATGGCAGACAGAGGTGTCCCTAGGGATCCTGGCAGCACAGGGAAAGCAGCCCAGAGCCAAGCAGATCAAAGCAAGCACATCTATCACACTGAGGAGATTGAAACTTCAAGACTCCTTATAAGAAATGGAAAGGGAGGTGGATATTTTTGGCTGTTTCTAAAATTAAATAGGCAGCTAGTATTGTTTTTAAAATTATTATGAAGAACAAGTTTATGCTTTGTTGTAATGTGCGTTGTTTGCCTGGACTGCTCAAGACCTGAATGCTTGTGTAGGAGGAACTCTTTGAGTTGGCTTCTTAAATACCTTCATGCTGTTTCACATCTGATACTCCTTGATGAAACATAGGAGCCTTGTCTTATAACAGGCTTATTCAGAGTGATACAAGCTCCGAAAGTGAGATCTTGGAAGAGTGTTGCTCTTTTCATAATGTAATAAAAATACTGCAATGATAAATAATAATAAATAATGTGCAATAATCATGTCGTAAAACAAATTTTATATTTCCAAGATCACTGCTTTTATAATTTTTACTCAAGTAAAGGAGAAAATCCCTGGAAATATTCATTTTTAGGAGGGGGTTCGCGAGACTTCACATTTTAGTGAAAGGGGTTCACAGGTTGTTACAGTTTGGGAACCAGTGCCCTAGCACTATGCTGGGATGTTCGCAGCAGGTACTCCTCCTTCTGAATCAGTGCAGAACTAAGCCACAAGCTCAGCTTCCTGCAGCAAGTGGATGTTGCTTGAATATCTAGCTTCCAAATATAGACCCAGCCTGACCCACTGCAGCCTCTACTCCTCTTAGTCACGGCTCATTTACTAAATGGGTTTAGAATCGGTCTCTTCCATGGGTTAATTGTAGCTGGAACAGAGCAAGCACTAAGACATCTGTCTTCACAAACCATCTACAGATAGCACAATAATACCTATTTCCGAAGGCATTTGGGCCTCACCCTTAGAGCTGAAAATAAGATGTATACAACTGCAGCCTTTTAAAACAAAACGTATTTAAAATAATGATCCCCCGCCCCCACTACATTAAAGAGACTGCCAAGGACAAGAAAGGGCTTACACTGTATTTCTAATGAGAGCTGACAGGGAGGGCTATTCACCAGCTACCTGAATTATCAGCCTGAAGCTCAATGCATCTCTAAGGAGACCGTCTACTATACTCAGGAGGAACAAAAACCTCCTGTTGCATGGCTCCTTTCTAGGCTGCAGACAGGGCCGCACAAAAGTTATGGAGGCGCTCCCACCCAGGTGAGGCCAGGGAAGGGGTGTGTGTTAGAAAGCAAGCTCTCCCCACGGTGGTAGCGCGTGTCCTGGCAGGGTAGGGGGCTGTGGAGCTGGGTCTGATTCCAGGAGTTGCAACCTGGAATAGGGGGCAGGGGGGGCAACAGCACCAATCACTCAAATTTGGCCTGGCTGGGGAAGGAGGGACTACCGGGCCAAACCTGAGTAGAGTTGCAATCCTGCACACCGGGTCACCCTACCACTCACTCATATTTGGCCTGGCCACCCGCCGTCACAAAAAAGAAGTGTTCAGGCCAAACCAGGTGCTGCGACTCCTTTATGCCAGCTTACACTGCCACTCAGTTTGGGGGCCCTCTCAAATGACAGGCCTGGGACAAACTGCCCTTTTGCCACTACCCCATCTGCATGGCCCCTGCCCCTTACCACCATTCCAGGTACTTCTGCTTAGCTAGAGATCTTGCTCAGATACTCTGAGCTCACACACTGTAAGAACGCCCTCCCAGTGCTGAAATCAGGAGACAGCTGGGCACATGTATGGAGCTGTTGATAATTAGCACATAGGGGCTGTTGAGAGCAAAGAAGCTGAGCCCATCCAGGGTCTGTAAAGAATCTGGGTGAAGGGAGAACTTTTTTAAAGCAACATCTTAAAGCCCTGGATTCCTGACTCCTATGTTTGGGGGACCTCACTGGTGTGGTAGGTTTTCCTTCTCCTATAGGGGCAGTGTCTGAGGTACAAAATGAGTGAGGGCAAGTACATCAGCTCCCTAGAGTCTGGAGAGCTGAGGCAGGAAGGCCTGCTGCAGGATCTTATAGGAAGAGAACTAGAGAGAATAGAAAGAAACAAATGGAAAAGGGGAGAAAAAATACCAGAGAAGTGATTTTTTCCAAAGAAGAATAGTCTTGGACCCATTCCTCAAATACACTCCCCTCACAATACTGGGGGGAAAAAAAACTCTCTCTCTTATATGGCTTTTCATCAGTAAATCTCAAAGGGTTTTACAAAGGAAGTTCGCATCATTATCCCTAACATACAGATGGGTAAATTGAGGGAAAGAACGGTGAGTGGCTTGCCCACAGCAGGCCAATAGAAGTTCTGGGAATAGAACCCAGGTCTCGCTAACTCCCAGTCCAGTGCTCGCCCTGCTAGGCCTCCACAGGTATGGCACTGCCTACCAAACACAGCATGTCGGCCTTCACCTGGCAGTGCCAATTCAGAAAGCTTTGATGAAGGCTCCATGCTGAACACCAGCTTTTACTGACAGGAGACCTTGTGTGAAAACGGAGAAACCGACTGGACCCTTCTTTGTTTTACAGTGTGCTTTCTGGCTGGTGACACATGGGCAACCTTATCCCCAAATCCCATTGTGATGAGAAGCCTTTTTGTCCCTTTAGCGTTTTTAGTGAAAAGAGCACCATACATCAAGGACTCCCTCTTTTGCCAGCTTCAGGGAACCCATGAGACTGATTTCATTGGTAAATCACATCCTATTTGCATTTTTAATGTGTCAGTTATAGGCAAGTCCTTAAACATGGCACTCTTCCATCATCTCTCAGGAGTCACTAAGCATTAACTAATGATGATGATAAAACAGTCTTCAGGAAGGTACCATACCCTTTAAAATCTGAATGGTTCCTAAGCAGAGAGATAGCGCTGGGGAGAGAATTGAGTATTAGGCTATATTAAGGAGACTACAATGCAGAAAATACATCATAAATCATCCTGCATCTCAAACACCAAGTTCATTTTTGGTCACCATATCTCAGAAAGACAGAGCAGGGTATGAGAGGAGCAAAAAAGGGCAACAGAACCAATCTGAGATATTGTACAGAGCAGGAGAGTCCAGATAAGGCCATGGAACTAGTTGGTTTAGAAAAGAGCAAGAGGTGCTATAAGAGGCATTGTCATAATCAGTTCCCTACAATTACCACTCCTGGTCTCTAGATGTTTCCCTCTGTCCCAGTGTGACTACAGTACCTTTAGGGAACAGGTACCCTTCTGTCCAAAGCAGGGACTCCACCCTCCCCCAGTAGTCAGAGATTCGCTTTCCTTCACTGTGGAACAGCCCCCAATCATTTGCCCCAGAAACAATCCCTAAACCAAGACTATCTTCAACAAAGTAGCATTCTTGTCCCAAACTAGCACTAGTTCATCACGCTGTGTTACACATACACATGAAGAACCCTTCCTAACTTATCTGCAGTAACAGGATTTCTCCTGGACAGTATTCAGCAAGGGAGATAAAAGTGAATGCTATTAAGAAGGCCAATCAACTATTCCTCAAATATAACAAGAAACACCTGAAGTTTTAAAATAAAATATAAATTAAAATGGATGCAAAGACCCACTACTTACCCATCACCGGTGGGCGCGTCTTCTGTTGCAGGAGTCATGCTGTCTGCTACCACCAGATTTTAAGGTGCAACAGTCATCCAGAGAGCTAACCTTCACTACATAGTGTAGCCTTACAGGAACTGAATCCCAGCGCACCCACTCCATAGAACTGTAGCTCAACTGCAAATTCTCACAATTATATTGGGTTTCATGATATTTGATTTTTTTTCTTAAAGGCCCAGCCTAAGCTCATGTGATTAGGTGAGAATCTCTGCTTTCGTTAAAAAAAAAAAAGTGTGTAACCTTGATGGCTGTAGAGAAAAGCTTAATAATGTGACTTGACCTGAAGGCTCAAAAACACCCCAGAAGACTAATAAACTAGATCCAAAATGTATTCTATTTTTAAAAAAATCTCATGATCTTTTGAGGCCCAATTCCTGGTTTTTCAACACTTGGGATTGGCAATACTGGTTGCTGGAGATCCCAAACTCTCAAAATGAGCTGGTGGACCATATTTGGCTGCCTACAATGTCCAAACAAGGAATCTTTAGCTCACCTAGTTTAGCTAACAAGCTAGAGAATCACCACTCCCTGTAGCTATATTAAGATAGCAAGCTAGTACATCAGTTCTGGGGCTACCAGAAGCCAAGTTAGATGGAGAAAAGGACATTTCTGGAGCCAGCAAAACATTCCACTCCTAACTTCTACCTGCCAGCTCTCTTCCCACTGGAGAGAAAAGCCACACCTAAGGGAGGGGCTGAAGAGCTACACCCAGTCTATGGCACCTGGAGAGAGGTAAATGGCTGCACCCAAACACACAGAAGAAGAAAAAAGAAGGCTTTAAAGGAACCTGCAGGGGGGACTAGACCCTAACTCAAGGGTTCTCAAACTGGGGGTTGGGACCCCTCAGGGGGTTGCGAGGTTATTATATGGGGGGTCGTGAGCAGGGCCGCTGAGAGCGGGTTTGGGCCCCGGTGAAAAAATTTTTCGGGCTCCCCAGCAAGGGCGGACCAGCTAAACAGGGCCGACGAGAGGAGGGGAAGCCAGGCCCCCTTCCGGACCACCGGGCCCCGGTAATTTGTACCAGCTTCCCCCGGGTCGTCGTCCCTGGTCGTGAGCTGTCAAGCTCCACCCCAAACTCTGCTTGCCTCTCGCATTTATAATGGGTGTTAAATATATTTAAAAGTGTGTTTAATTTATAAGGGGGGGGGTCACACTCAGAGGCTTGCTGTGTGAAAGGGGTCTCCAGTAAAAAAGTTTGAGACGCACTGCACTGTGAATGAAGGCTATTTACTTGTAGATGGTAAGGCCTAAATTAAAGCTTAACTGCAGGCTGTGGTCACCTGAGTTTCTGGGGAAAAACCAGAAAACACTATACAAAAGAAGATTTTGGCAGCTGTGAGAAGGAAAAGTTGCTGCTCCTTTATTCTGCCCCAATGAAGCCACCTCCCTGTTTCCCCTGACATCCCCTCCCCTTCCAGAATGAAAACTCAGGACCTGTTACAGCAATATGTCTCTGTTTTTTTCCTTCTCTTATTTCCCAAGTATTTCCCTCCCTCCCTTCTCTTTCACTCACAACCAGTCATTTTCATCTTTCCTTCCCCTTAGTTACAGTGGAAAGGAGCCTAAAGGGCCTGTGTCTTATGAGTGGACAAGCAGGCCGAAGAGGAGCCTACAGTCCTGATTAATACTCTCCCGTAATTTACAAAGGGAACAATGATCTCCTTCCCCTCTGTTGATATAAAGGAGAGGGGTGACACCTCTGGGGGCAGTCAGCAAGATGAGCTTTCTAACTATAAGGCTTGGTAAGTACTGCAATAGGTTAACAAGGTTTGTGGAATCCCCATCATTGGAGGTTTTTAAGAATAGGTTAGATAAATACCTGTCAGGGATGGTCTAGGGCAGTGGTTCTGAACCAGGGGTCCAGGGCCCCCTGGGGGGCTGTGAGCAGGTTTCAAGGGGGTCTATCAAGCAGGGCCAGCATCAGACTCACTGGGGCCCAGGGCAGAAAGCCAAAGCCCCACTGCATGGGGCTGAAGCCTGAGCGGCTTAGCTTCATGGGGCTCCAGGCAATTGTCCTGCTTGCTACCTCCTAACACTGGCCCTGGCTTTAATATGCAGAAAATCAGTTGTTGTGACACAGGTGGGCCATGGAGGTTTTATAGCATGTTGGGGGGGGGCGCGCTCAGAAAGAAAAAGGTTGAGAACCCCTGGTCTAGGGGTCCTGTCTCAGCATTGGGGAATGGACTAGATGACTTCTCAAGGTCCCTCCCAGCCCTACATTTCTATGATTCAGTAAGAGCCACAGTCAACGTCTAAAAACTCCTGTTTTTTTGTAACACCAGCAGGGCAAGCTGAGGGAAGGATAAGCTTCCCAAGCAGGGAAATTGTTCTGATCACCCAAGGCAAAAGAGAACAAAGGAAGGTAGACAGTCGGACTGGGAGAGGGAAAACAAAACAAAAAAAGCAGTGATTGTGCTGGGGAAGCTGAGACTAGAAAGTACAAAGAAGGAGCTAAATTAAAGGGGGAAAAAACTGAGTCAACAAGAAAAAATATTTGTTTTCAAATAGGGCCCAAAGCAACGGTTTTGGAGGAACCAGAGAAGAGTAAACAGGGCCTGAAATGCAAGGCAGACAGATGGTGCCAATCAATCCAGGTAGCAAACCACTGTGCTCAACCTGATGGAAATGGCACCAGAGACCTTCTGCTTCAAGGACTTTCCACCTCAGCTTGTGAGTACTATGGCTACAAGGAACCTGAGAACTGAATCTGGGAATGCTTGAAACAAAGCTGCCGTGCTTGTTATCAACCCTTTGTGGGTTCCACTTTCTCCCAGAGATTAGAGAGAACCAAGGGTGGCTTAAATTAGGAATGGAAGTGTCAAAGGCTCTCTTCAGCTTATAAGGCCAATGACCACCCATGTGTCCTCTATAATGGAAATAAAATAATGTAAATTTTACAGCAGAACATTGAGAAAGTTTAATCTTCAAAATGTGTCTAGCCAGAGTAGCATCTGCAGTTAAATAAATTACAGTATCCACTGAGATGCCTTTTATCAGGATGAAGGCTCTCCTGGGAGATGGTACTATTTACATTTGATAAAGATGCAGAGCTGGGTGTAATCTACTTACTGATGGAACTTTATGCCACATTCTCACCAGCTCTCCCAATGGTTTCAGAGATGTTAAGATGAAGAGAGGACTGAACCTTGTGAAGTGAGAGTGTTTAAGGTGGAGAATCAGTTGCCCAAAGCAAGTTTAAGGGTTTTCAGTGAAAGAAAAGACCTGAAATATTTCAGGATGTTTCTTTTCAATCTCTTGGAGGTAAAACAGGATTATATGAAAGTCAATAGTATAAAATGTGACAAATCCATTAGGATTATTGATGTACTCTGGCCTGTAGACAGGTCAGCTGCTAGAGCCAAGTGCTGTCTATACCATGTTCTAGCCCTGACTGAAAGAGGCCAGAAGGCTGACAAGCTGGGACTGAAGCCTGTCTTTCCAGCTTCTCAAATAGCTAACAGTTATACAATAGTTAATAATGGTTTCTTCAGTACTGCTTGGAGAATGGCAGGTTTGAGGATGGGTGATAGTCTCTTGCAGGAGGGGAGTCTTATCAGGCCCTTACTGAACCCAGAGGCAGATTTACCATGAAACAAACAGTGCAGTGACAGGAGTACCCCCAAAATGCAGGACAAATCTCATCTGACAACCTGCCCCTGAGTCTTGGCCAGCAGTGCAGAAGGGCTTAGGCAGGCAGGCTGCCTGCATTCTGTAGCTGGTGGCCCAACAGCACTCCCGTAAGTGGCTGGCTGCTGGCACATCTGTGTGCCCCTGGCAGGGGAGAGGCAGATCCACATGCTGCCCCTGCTCCAGGCAGCACATGGAGACCTGCTGCCCCCATTCTCCCCAGGGGTGCGCAGAGACATACCAGCAGCAGCACCAAGGCTGACCCTGACACCCCTGGGGGCGGGGGAGAATGTCTCCACATTGCCCCTGACCAGAGTGCTGACTCCACAGCTCCCATTGGCCAGGAACTGCAGCCAATGTGAGCTGTGGGGGCGGTGCCTGCAGGCAGCAGCACAGAGATCCCCTCTCCTCCCCTGGGGTAGGGGTGTGTGCGCTGGTCACTTTGGGAGCTATGCTGCCCTGCTGACCCAGCCCAGAGCCTGCACCCCTTGCCCTCTCCCACACCTCAACCCTTTGCCCCAGCCCAGAGCCTGAACCCTGCTCCCCAATTCCCTGCCCCAATCAAAGTACCTCACTTTATTTTCATTTACTTCCTATTTTTATAGAAGGATGAAGAAAAAAAATGAAAAATGGTGGCAGGAGGGGGAGAGAGTGAGTTTGTTTTTTCTTGGCTGGGTCCTGGGGGTGGAGTGGGGCGGGGGCATGAAAATAAACCTGTGCACAAAATCTGCCACTGACTGAACCAGTGGAATCCCAGTCTCTTCCCCCCAGGTACTCCTGTCAAGCACTTGTTTTTCCACTGCTGGACTCCTAAGACTAGGTGCAACAGTACCCCCTAGTGGTCTTGCACAAATCAAGGAAAATAATCCAGCTCTGAGGTTCCACACCTGTGGGTAGGCCACAGGCACAACTGCATTCTCCAATCAAATCTCTAACTCCAACTGACTCATGTAATCTAAGTAAAAGATATATAAATAACTTTTGAGCTCTATATGCTGAAGTATAGAAAATTTAAAATGTCATGTTTAATTCTCACAAGTACAATGGTGTTTCACTTCAAGATAACCTAGCACAACATACAGTCCACAATTTACAACAGTATAAAATGACCAACACTTTTAATCTGACATGGATATATTTATTTAAAAAAAAAAGTGGTGAAGATATTTACTGGATTATATGAGTACCCATAGCCTTAGTGTTATTTTTATTTACAGTATTTGATTTTCTAATTAGAGAATAGAGGTGTCTTTACTTACATAGCACATTCATATTTTACACTCAAAAATTGAAAAAAGTATTCAAAGTTGAATGTTTTAAAATCAATGAATATTGAACATGGTGTTTATTCAGTTTTATATATTGTACATTAATATATGGTGTTCTCCCTCTTTGAATACATTTTGCTCTCAACTTTAAAAAAGTTTTAGAACCACCTTGTTTCAAAGATCTCAAATTTGAGTGAATAGTGGTAGGGATTTCTATTACAACTGTTTACATTAAAATGAAAAGGAAATGTACATTGTTTAGTTTATATGTAATTTTCCTGCAGTGGACAGCCTCTGACACAGAAGTAGGGGAGCCTTGATCTAGCTGATGGGAACAAAAAACCCTCCCAAGCTGCAAAGATTTGAATGTGCATCATCCCCTCAATCAGTTGGTTTTTAAAAGTGCAACTGTGTGTAGATGTAAAACTTCAATGGCAGTTAAAACTACCTCATCCCTACCTTATACTAAGTGTTACATCCCAACATTATCAAAACTACCAGGTGAGGGATTTACAGTAGAGGACGTGATGAGCTTCATGGTCCACAGAGAAAGGGACAAATTCTCAATGTCAGCTCTGGTTTGATTTACCACAAAGGCAATGGAGCCTTCTGAACTGGTTTCATACCAGGCATTGTGGTGGCATTTTTAGAGACAGTCCACTATGTCAATGTGGGGATCCACAAACCATGATCATATTGTTGAGGACTGCAAAATGACCACTTCCTGGAGGTCTTCATACCTTGAACATTGCTGATAACACTGATGCTTGGCTTGACAGAATTCCATACATCAAATCATCATGCACTGCAACCTCAAGCCTGGTGGCTCTAGTGCCCAATCCATTCTAAATGGAGACACTCATTGGTTTATCAGAGCACCTAAAATCAGCAGCAGCACAGCTCCATATAAACAGCTTTACAGCCACTAGACAAGAACTATGCATAGACTTATCTGTACTCTTGCTAAAATGGTTGTATGTGAAATTAAAAGGCTGGTGGGGTCACCTGCTTCAAAGTCGATCTTCAGCCCTTTCAGATTCACTCAGAACATCCTTCCATTCCCACCACCACCCCTCCCCAACAATACTATGCTTAAGATACAACACAGCTTGGATCAATGCCCCCACTGAGAAAACTGAATGCTACTTAAGTTAAAGCCTGCACTTGTTTCAGGAGCATTTCTCACTGTTGGGCATGTAGATGTAAAACAAAGGGGCACACGCTCTTCCCAGTTTGTGTGTTTAGATACAATTTTCAGCTCTCCTTAGCATCAGGCCTTAAATATCTAACTCCCAGCACAATTTTAATATGCAATTGAGATTCATGGATGCATTCAGGAAGTGGTCTGAGGCAGTAGTTTGTGCAACATGCATGGATATATCCCCTTTACTGCTATCATCCATTATTTGTGATTAAGGAGTTACACCTATATGATGGGAGACAAATGCACACTGACTTATTTTTTTTATCACTTCAGCTTTCCATCTGTCTGGGATTCAACAGCCCCCATCCTACCAGCTATGGAGTTTAGACACTATGGCCAGTTAAATGTGAATATAGGTTTTTAGTACTGACAGCCAGTGAACTTCTGTCTTTACTCCTTAGTTTGACTCAAAAATAATCTAGAGACAATCAACCTGGTTTACTTCCACTATTAATTCATGGCTCTCCAGCCCTGTAAATTGCCTCTTGAAATTATTCAACTTAGCAGGAAATGGCTTCTCTATATTGCTTGTTTTACAGATCCGTTGGTCACTTACACCAGCCTAAAGGAAAATCAAATCAGTGCCAAACATACATTTACTTGTTGGCTAGTATTTTATCATAGCCAGTTACCTGTAATGGAACCAAAGCCAATTAATGTGATTGAACTTTCCCCTTTATCCTTCTGAAGTATTCTGACTTCTCTATTTCCTTTCACAGCTGCATTTTTTGCCTATGTATAACAAGCTACTGGTTATGAGACTTCCTGTACTGTGGGTCTCTGCTTCATGATGATCTATAGAGCGATCAGAAAGGGAAACTTGAGCTGACAGTTGCTGGAGATCTTAAGTGAGGGGCCTGGAAGCAAGTCTTTACTCTTCCCCAAACTGTTGTCTTGGAAGGTCTGAAGACCCTTAATATCACCCTAGGAGTGGATTGGGGCAACTGCTTTCTATGGAGTTCTTCTGTCCCTCTTTCCCCAAAGGGGAAGAGGGTCTCATGGTCTGGCTTCTCTTGCCATGAAGGATCTGGGAGCACTTCAGGCCTCAAGATTTCTTTATACTCCCTGGCTTTCCCTTGAGTGGCTCCTATTGTGCTCTTGGCAAAACTCTACAGATGGCAGCTCAGGCCTGAAGCAGTTCTGTGGGTCATGCTGCAAGTCCACATACACATTCCCAAATTGAAGATGAAGATTGCTCATGGGATAGAAGCTCTAAATATGCATTTTATAATAGTCATTTTGTATTAAGTATTCCCTGTAAGGCAGTGAAGTTTTCTTAAGAAGTTACCCTAGATGTATACAAAAATAATTCATGAGAGGATGATTCCTCAAGTGGAAAATCTCAATTGCTGCCTTTTAAAGTGGACTTAGTGTCTGAAACATCTCCATAATTTCTGGGCACCTTTACAACAGTATGTTTTAAACCTACGGTACCAACAGTCCAAAATGCCTATCACTAACTATAGATAAAGAGTTTTCAGTCCCACCATAAAACAGGTGATCTAGGTGTAGAAGACCCCATCCTCTAACATGTCAAGGGAGTAGCTATTTGAACACCAGTTATGTACAATGTTCCCCATGCACGAATACTTTTCTGATCAGAACAAGCTCTCTGAAGCATTTGTTTCTGAAAAGCACAAATAAGACTTTACAAAGTGAAAGTTATAGGTTACATCTTGGGCATCCCAAATCTTGGCAAGTGCCCCATCAAGTTTGCTTATGTCTAAAGAAACTAACTGGAAAGTAAATTGAGATTTCAGAAAACACCAATATAAATATACCAGAAAGGAGGACCAGAAAAGCAAGATGTAAGAAACAGATCTTTTATTTACTTCTCTTTCATTGTACTTGTACTGAAGTTAAGACCATTCAGTGGCAGTCCCAACCCACTCAGTGGCCTGTGCTGTGGGAGCTGCAGACCAGTCTTCAGTGGCAGGCTGGGCACTCCAATCTTCTGAAATAATAAAGTGACTATCAGGAACTTCTACAGCAATTGTACTCACGTCCTGTGCACCTATTAACTAGTTTCATATGCATATCTAATCATGCATTTGAATAGGCAAGAACACTTATGGAAACAAAAGTGTGGTCGACTGTTCATGTATCCCATTGGAAAACAATTTGTGACCACTAAGAAGCACCGATCTAAAGGTTAAGGGCTTGTCTACACTATGTAGCCTTTAGTGACAAGGCTGTGTCGACACAGCCTTGTCGCTAAGAGTCAGTGTGCGTGAATGCTCTTTTGCAGTATTTTGTCGGCACTTTTGCCGACAAAATACTTCCAGCCCCATGAGCAGCATAAGCTGTCGGCAGGAGAGCACTCCTGCTGACAAAGTCGCGCTCACACTGCCGCTTGCATTGGCAAAACTTGTGTCTTTTGCGGGAGGCTTTAAGTATCCGTGAAAGACAAAAGTTTCGGCAACAACTGTGCAGTGTAGACATACCCTTAGGCTCTCTATACAAATTTCCCAGATGAATATAAAAAATACTTCCCAATACTCAGCCATGCTAACCAGAGGACATCTGCAGGAAATGTTTGGCAAATACTATGGAACTGCACTCTAAACTAATGAAAATCTGAGGAAATTCACTCAATGCACATGAAAGCTAGTCAGAGCTCTATGTGCATCTCCAAAGTTTCATACAGTTGACTATCACCAAGTCAGGTCTTTAAAAAAATCCCCCACATAAGAACTTCTATATCTGCCATCAGTTTTTCCTTCAAACATTTCTCAAAAACTCACCAGTTGGGAATGGTTGGATTGGCACAGATGGTACCTGCACCCCCTCAGACCAATCTGCAACCTCAGGCTGAGGAGCAGGAGCAGCAGCAGCAGCGGTGAATTCAGGTGCTGGGGCTGTCCATTCACCCTGGAACTCCTCCTTGGTAACTGCCTTCTCAGCTGCAGCCTGCTCCTCTTTTTCAATCTACCAGACACAAGATTGTGAGAATCTCAGAGGGAGTACATTCCTACATTAGCTAACTTGCACTGATTGAAGACAATTTAAAATTGAGGTTAAAGTGAAGTTCTAACTATTTTAGTGATTGTATTACAGATGAAACTGCCCTCAAGTGACCTGCAAGGTTGTTTCCATACCCTCCCCTACATGCACACTCCCAACCCAATCCAGAAGTTTTTACCTCCTCAGGATCTCTGTAGAAGTAGAGGTCAGGCATGACCTCCCATGGGTGTTCACGGGAGATGGTGCCACGCATACGCAGGACCTCACGGGCAAGCATCCACCACATCAGACCCACTGAATGGGCCCCCTGAAACACAAACTGGTGTCTAACCTTTGGTTCAAAACCAGTCCTTTAAAAAAAGATCTATACATAGCTGAAATCTATAAAAGAGCACAAAATGTACACACCAAGTCCAAACCTCTTAAAAGCACAAGCTCTTGGAACGGACTAATGCTTGTTTTCCCCCTCAAACCCTTCCTGAGGGTCCTTCAAAGATAAAGACAGGTTTCAGAGTGGCAGCCGTGTTAGTCTGTATCCGCAAAAAGAACAGGAGTACTTGTGGCACCTTAGAGATGCATCCGAAGAAGTGGGCTGTAGCCCACGAAAGCTTATGCTCTAATAAATTTGTTAGTCTCTAAGGTGCCACAAGTACTCCTGTTCTTTTTTCAAAGATAAAGGCAACTCTTTTGGGCACTGCTCACTTTTCAGATCAACAGTGAAAAGACCACATGAATGTAGAAACAAACAGTTGTACTATTTATGGCAGACATTAGTATGGATCAATCACTAACACCTGGGTGTACCGTACATGGCTCAGTGAGTGTGTCATCCTTTTGGCTTATGAGGGTCAGACCCCACAGGCACCCCATAAGCATCAAGATTTTAAGAATACAGAAATGAGAAGTATGTTTATGGGGTAACTGAACTGACATAGCTAGGAAAGACTGACCAAATCGACAATTTACAGCATATTCTGAATATGTTCAAGTTTTGACTTGGGTATGAACAAATTTCAGAGGTAAGGGTCTAAGCAACATCCTAGGCTCCTGCCCCCTTAAGCCTCACCAGTGGGGTAGTTCCAGAGAAGCGCAGATGTATTCCAGAGCAATTTCATCAGCTGGAAGACTCATCTTGGTGCTTCACTTTTATCTCTCACGTTTAAGAAATGTCGCAAGAATCACTATCAAACTCCACTCATTGGACCACAAAGGCCCTTGTGGCGTTAGCGAAAAATCCTGCCATGGTTACTGTAGCACACGTCCTACACTTGAGAGTTCATTGGCCAGAAACTGACCTCAGCTCCAAGCTCTAACAGTGTGCAGTTCAATCCCTCCTTCACACCATCTCTCCTCCCACACCATGCCAAAGGCTTTAACTGGTTCTTACCAAATTAGATATGCCAATACTTTCTAGCCCTTCTCTGCAGAAAGGGTTTTGAAAGAGTGCATACTAAGGTTTCCATACCATGGATCTAGAGTGAGTGCCAAAGGGAGAAGCACTGAATACTAGAGCAATTACCTTATTATTGCATGGGATAGCAATATCCACATAGCGCAGCGGGGAGTCTGTGTTGCACAGAGCAATGGTTGGGATGTTAACGTAAGATGCCTCAGTCAATGGCTGATGATCAGCCCGGGGATCTGTAACCACCAAAAGGCGCGGCTCACGGAAGGCAGCCTGGATCTGATTTGTGAAGGTACCAGGGGTGAAACGTCCAGCAATTGGTGTAGAGCCAGTGGCAGCAGCAAACTTCAGAACAGCACGCTATCAGGGGAGTACAAACAAAACCAGGATTAGACAGCTGGATCAACAATCGCTCTATCATGGTACTGTGGCAATCAAAGAGGATATGTATTTTTGAATCATCCTCTTCCTATTTTAATTTCTATTGTCTGACTGAACTCCTCTGGCAACTCAGCTCTGGCATGAAACAGAATGGAACTGTAGTCACATTCACAATTATTCCCAGCTCCGCAAGACTGAAATGGAGTCAGCCCCATCTGTCAGTGAAATAAGCAGCTAGCCCAGGACTGTGGAAAACATGGGACCACTTCCTAATGCTAACCATATGTGACTCCTCTGAGGTCTTAACTCTACTTAAAAAATCTTCTCTTAACTGTCACTAATAATCTAGCTTTACCATTTACCTAGCCTCTGTATTTACACTGATCCTCTTGCAACAAATACAGGGTGAGGGTGAAAGGAAATGGAAGAAAGAGCAAAATATTTCTCCCCAAATTTCTACACAGTATTTCAACTTCCCACATCTGGCTGCAGCAAAACTTTAATCACAGGTGAAAAAACAGTTAAATTTACCCATGTGAATGTCTCAGGAATGTACCACCAAATCGAATTTATTGAAACACTCTTTAAGCCCACCAGATTTCTCAATTAGGCTGGCATGTGGCAGTGATTGCCATCAAACTCCAGTCATGGAGACACCATCTTCTGGTTTTAGCAAACATCCTGCCATGCTGCTCCACTGTAGCACACTTTTGGCACTTGAGAGGTCATTGGCAAGAAACTAGAGTCAGCTTCAAGTTTTAACAGGTTGCAGTTGAAGTATACAACAAAATCCATTCATAACCTGAAGGTCTTCTGCTTACATCTTAGACCTATACAAGATCTACCTATCATGGCACTATGAATTTGAACCCACACTTTGGCCCATCTCTACCAGTGCAGAGAGGCAAAAGCTAACAGTGGCTAGGCTGGACTTAATTTGAAGGGTAAATTCCCTGCTGTATCATCACTGCTTTTATGGCAGCATCTCTAGATTTGGAGAATGAAAGTAGGTCCTATAAAGAGTTTATTATTAAAATGAAATGTGAAAGCACTGCAATGCAGGAAACCCAGACACCATCTCATTCAGCAACAACCCCTACCAAGGTGCAATGTTGACTGATTCCCAAGGGACTTGGGAAAAGTGACAGCTGCAATACCAGGCCTCCAAAAGGGATGTATAATGCAGGAGCAGGTTTTCCCCCAAGATTACAAGAAGTGAAGAAAGAAGAAATGTGCACAATTAGAATGCATGAGAACCCATCTAAAACAAGTGATTTAGTCACTAATCTGTAGTTACCTTAATTACCATCACCTAGCCCCTCACATCCAAGACACTTGCTCTAAAGGAACAGAACAGCACATTATGAACTATTCAACTTGTATCTGCGGAACATACAGCTCTGAAGCTTCTGTGTATGTGTGAAATTTGCTGAAAATGGACACTCACATACTTCCCAAGCCCCAAATGCAAAGAGTATGTCCAAAATAAGCATTAGATTTCAGGTCACCTGCTTCCATCTACCTAGCGTCACAGCCTTGCATGCAACATATGCTCAGTGAGCATGATTCTACAAAAGCAGGCCTTGCGCCCCATGAATAAGGTCCATACCTGTCCAGTATTCCTGGAAGAGATGACGCTCACATCAGCTGGGTTTTCAATGGCAACGATGGCACGGGCTGCTAATAGGAGCTTCTCCCAAGTCCTCTTCAGATTGATGATGTAAATACCTAATGTTAACATCAACATCCACAATAACCAACAAGTATAAGCTCTCATTGGAGCTGCACTTTTGTGTAACGAGACTGGCATGTGGCAGCGATTACTATCAAACCCCAGTCACGGAGGGAACACCTCTCCTGGTGTTAGCGAATATCCTGCCATGCAATTCACTGTAGCACACTTCCGACACTCAAGAGGTCATTGGTCAGAAACTGGCCTAATCTCTGAGCTTTAACAGTGTGCAGTTCAGACTTATAACGAGGAAAATAAAACAATGGATCACCACATATGCACAAAGCAATTGTGTTATTCAAACCCAGGGCCATAGAAATTTTCTGAATTTCAGTTGTCATTGATTTAATAATTTGACAAAGAAAGCATTTTTGAATCAACACTGGGGTGAAGATTGACAAAAAACCTCAAAAGTTCAGATTTTCAAAAACCAGTTCCAAATTTAAAAATCCTACACAACACTTTCCCCCCCTATTTTTGACCAGCTCTATTCAAGCCATTCCTGCACATTTGGCACATCCTTGTGTTGAGAGGTAATATAGTAAGGAAAAAAGATACTTAGTAAATTCTATTAGTTTGTGATTTGCAAGAGAAAAAAACTACACTTGGGTCTTTATTTGCCCCTTTTTGAGGTATAGGTGGAGGCCTGGAATTTTGACATCATACCTACCTAAAATGTGAAAGCTGAACAACTTAGAAGGGACATGATATGGAGTCAGACTGTTTTTGTTAGCATCTATTTAACTGCAGCAATAATTAGTATTTTGGCTAAAGGACACCTTTGTTAAACATCCCTAAGACCTTCCAGATATTTTCCAGCATAATCAGGTTAGACTAGACTATTTCTAAGGTAAAACCATAAGCAGCAAATAAAGGTTTGTGAAAGTTTATGTGCATCATAAACCAGAAGAGGTACAAACCAAAGTTTTAAGATATGCTTTGCAGGTTAACTTTCAGTCAAATATACATGTCAGGGGTAGGCAAACTTTTTGGCCTGAGGGCCATATCCAGGTATGGAAATTGTATGGCAGGCCATGAATGTTCACAAAATTGGGGGTCGGGGTGTGAGAGGGGGAGTCAGGGCTGGGGGTGCGAGCTCTGGGGTGGGGCCAGAAATGAGGAGTTCAGGGTGCAGGAGGGGGCTCTGGGTTGGGGCTGAGAGGTTTGGGGTGCAAGAGAGGACTCCAGGCTGGGACCAATGGGTGCAGAGAGCAGGAGGGGGCTCAGGGATGGGGCAGGCTGTTGGGGCACGGAGGATGATTGCTCTGACTGGGGGCACAGGCTCTGGGGTGTGGCTGAGGACCTTGGGGTACAAGAGGGGGCTCTCGGCTGGGATCGAGGGGTTTGGAGGATGGGAGGGGGATCGGGGCTGTGGCAGCGGATTGGGGTGCAGAGGGGGCTCAGAGATGCAGGCTCTGGACCACGCTCAACACAAGCAGCTCCTGGAAGCATATCCACCCTCCGGCTCCGAGGCACAGCCAGGCGGCGTTGCCATGTCTGCAGGCGCCACCCCTGCAGCTCCCATTGTCTGGGAACCATGGCCAATGGGAGCTACGGGGGCGGCGCACAGAGCCGCCTGGCCGCGCCTCCACATACTACATAGGAGCCGGAAGGGGGTCATGCCAGCTGCTTCCTAGGAGCCGCACAGAGTGGAGCAAGCCTCCAACCCTACTCCACAGCTTGAGTGCTTGAGCAGGGCAAAACCCCCACCCTGCTCCCGGTGGGAGCTGAGGACCGGATTAAATGGTCTGACAGGCCGGATGTGACCCACAGGCCGTAGTTTGCCCACCCCTGCTCTAGGTACTCAATGTTGCATAAGAAGATACAGAGCCCAGCTCAGCTGAGTTGATTCTTCAAGGGTAACACTTAGCTATAAACGGGTGACAGGGGATGAATCACTTGGTTACCCATTCTGTTCATTCCCTTTGAAGCAGCTGGCATTGGCCAGTCAGAACACAGGCTACTGGGCTAGATGGACCTTGTCTGACCCAGTACAGTCGTTCTTATGTAACCCTGTTAAACATCATTGCCAGTTGCTGCTACTAAACATCCATTATAAGTCCTAAAGCACTGCCAAGTACTTACCATCACTTTTCCTTTTGTAGATGTACTGTTCCATCTGAAAGTCTAGATTGGTGCCTCCCAAGTGGGTTCCTGCAGCGAGGAATTTGAGGACATCCTCCTCCTTCATCTGCAGGACATCGAGACCTCCGGACATTGTGAAAGTTCCCCTTTTAAAGTAACGGCAGGGAACCTGGAACAACAAATCAGTTCACTCTACCACAAACTTACTCAGAAGTAATTGTGTGAAGTAACAGACCATTGGGGAATCCTAGTCACTGAAGGTTTTTAAGAACAGTTTGTACAAACATGTTAGGGATGGTCTAGATCACATGCAGTCACCAGGGACTTTTCTTGCAGCTAAAAAGTAGGACTGTCGATTAATCGCACCCTTAAACAATAGAATACCAATTTAAATGTATTAAATATTTTGGATGTTATTCTACATTTTCATATACTGTATTCTGTGTTGTAATTGAAATCAAAGTGTATAATATTGTTTACAAATATTTACACTGTAAAAATGATGTAGTATTTTTCAATTCACCTCATGAGTACTTTAGTGCAATCTATCGTGAAAGTGCAACTTACAAATGTAGATTTTTTTTGTTATGTAACTGTGGTGCATGCTTTCAGAAGTCTTCAAAGAGCAACACTCCAATGCGGAAACATTGTAGGTAAAACTGAGCAGAGAACATACAATTCTCCCCCAAGGAGTTCAGTCACATTAACGCATTTTTTTTTTTATTAAAGCATCAACATGGAAGCATGTCCTCTGGAATGGTAGTCTAAGCATGAAATGCTAAACATTCATATGCCCCATCTGGCAGGTAAATATCTTGCAATGGCAGCTACAAATGTGCCATGAGAATGCCTGTTCTCACTTTTGGGGTGACATTATAAATAAGAAGCAGGCAACATTATCTCCGCCAAATATAAACAAACTCGTTTGTCTTAGCGATTGGCTGAAGGAGGACTAAGTGGACTCGCAGGCTCTCAACTTTCACATTGTTTTATTTTTGAATGTAGTTTTTTGTACATAATTTTACAGTTGTAAGTTCAATTTGCAGAATAAAAAGATTGCACTGCAGTACTCGTATGAGCTGAACTGAAAAATACTCGGTTTTGGAGTGCAAATTACATGTAATCAAAAATAAATAGAAAGTGAGCACTGTACACTTTGTATTCTGTGTTGTAAATGGAATCAATATATTTGAAAATGTAGAAACATCCAAAAGTATTTAAATAAATGGTATTCTATTATTGTTTAACAGTGCGATTAATTGCAATTAATTTTTTTAATCGCTTGACAGCCCTACTAAAAAACACAATCATAAAAGCAAAAGAAACAAAAAAGATGAGAGCATGCAAAGCACTTTTTGTATCTCTGTTCTGTTTAGGCTCAGTAAAGAAATAGTACATTATTTTTATTGTATTTGCAAAAAAAACCCAACATAAATGACTATGAACCGCACATCTCTATGGGCATAATTAACTTTAGGGAAAACAAATAATTATTTTAGGAAAAACTGTCAAGAGCAGCCACTAGCAGGAGTTGGTGTCCACATTCTGGGGCCACCAAAAATTTGTTGAGAGAGCCAATGGTCTAGATTTATTTGGTCCTGCCACAGTACAGGTCCCTTCTTGAGGTCCCATCCAACCCTACATGACAATCCCTAGCGTGGCGGTGCGATGTAAGTAAGGTGTGACTGAAAACCCGCAGTTAAAAGGATACAAAAAGGAACCGCCCCATTCTGCCATCAGTGACTCCTTTGGCTTTTGCTTAAATTACATACAGTGCAGCTGAGCTAACCCTAAACGAGCCCCCCCCCCCCATCCCACCCGCGCACAGCACGGGGCACGCAGCGGCTGTGCTCAGCGCGCCGCGCCCCGCCGCCGCTTCCCGAAACAGCAGCAGCGACGCCCAACCCCGCCTCGCCAGCGTGGGGGGGAGGGGGGCGCGCGCGAGAGCAGCGCGCTTGGCGGGAGCCGCTCGGCCGGCGGGGTTCGCGGAAGGCCCCGATTGCCCGAGGCCGGCCCATGCGAGCTTGCGGGGGGGGGGGGTGGAATCCCGGAGCCGGCCCAGAAGCTTCCCGATCCCCACCCCCCGCGCGGACGGTCCCCCAGGCCGGCTCCCGCTGCGCCCCCGCAAGACTCACCCGGTGACAACGCCGTATGGAGACCACGTTAGGCTCAAAGAGAGAAAGAGGGAGGCCGCGGGAAGTGACGTTCATTTATAGATTCCCCTCGGCCAATTAGCGGCAGTAACGTCGTCGGAAGTGAGGCAAAGGGTTGAAGGTCATCTGGTTCCTAAGGGGCGGGAGGAAGGCCCGGGGATTAGCAGCAGTCACGTGGGAATGGCCCTCAGCCGCAGCGTCTGTGCCGGGCAGCAGCCGGCAGGTGGCAGCAGAGCCGCGAGTGCTGAGGATCCCCGGCCTAATGCGGCTGGGGCTGGGCTGGGAGAGCCCGGAGCGGGCCGGGCCTTGGGCCTTGCTTAGGGATGGGCTGTGAGCCAGGCGTGCCCGGGGCGCTAAGCTGTAGGAGGGCTCTGGGGGCAGGGCCTGGGATGGGGCCTAGAGCAAACACGTGGCCATCTCTTCCCTAGTGTAAATCACGCCCCCCTTCCTCCCTCCCACACTGCTGCCAGCTCCCACCATATTACCCCCAAGCCCCAGCTGCTGGAGTCCTTTGTTCTGCCCAGACCCTCAGCTTTCACACCCCATACAAGTAAGGGTCCCAGCCCTCCTGGTTGCGGAGAAGAGCTTGGAAACACGAAGCAACTGCACCCTAACAGCTCAGAAACTGCTACTAGGCAAATGAAAAGAACCGGACTGATGATTTGTGAATGATTTGCGATTAGCAGTCCTGCTGTCTGCATTGATCGCTGCAGCGCTGAAGTGCTGCGCATGGGTAACTCATAGCTAGGGCCTACCAAATTCATGGTCCACCTTAGTCAATTTCATGGCCAGAGGGTTTTTTAATTGGTCAATTTCATGATTTCAGAGGTTTACATTTAAAATATCAAGGTGTTGTAATGGGGGGGAGGGGTCCCGACCTGAAAAGGTATCATGGGGCGGGGATGTCACAGGATTGCCACCCTCTTCTGTACTGCCTTCAGGGCTGGGCTCTGAAGGCAACAGCCATGGAGCTTCCTGCAGCTGGAGGAGATTCCCAGAGGTGATGGGGGGCCCCGATCTGCCCTGCTGCTGGGAGTGCCCCAGGCGGGGGCTCCTAGCTGCTAGTCCCAGCGAGTGGCAGATTAACGTATGGGCCCACAGGGCTTGTGCCCAGGGGCCTGGCCAATTTGGAGGACCCCCAGAAAAATGGGCACCCAGATCTCCGGCAGAAGCCCAGAGCCCACCCACCCAAATCCCCGGCTCCAGCCACAGGGGGCAGAAGCCCCAAGCCCAGCTGAGCCCCAGCTAGAGCCACGGGGAGCAGAAGCCCCAAGCCCAGGCTGGACCATGGGGCTGAAGCCCCAAGACCCAGTTGGAGCCACGGTGTGGAAGCCCCGAGCCCAACTCCTGGGCTGCTGCACTGGAAGTGGGTCTGATCTCCCCACTGAGAGCAGCCGTGCAGGGGAAGGATAAGTTTTGTCCCTCCACAGCCCAGCTCAGACTAGTTGCTAGGAGCTCCTGGTTGGGGCGCTCCCAGCAGCATGGGGATATGGATTTCATGGGGAAGGGCTTATTTCATCGTCCGTGAAATTGGTAGGGCCCGATATCATAGAAGTGAAGGGCTGGAAGGGACTGAGGCAGGACTGAGTACACCTAGACCATCCCTAACAGGTGTTTGTCCAACCGGGCCACCCCAGTTGGCCAGGGCTCCGGGGCACGGCCCCCATAGGCCCAGTGGCTAATCCACCACTGTTGCTATCTCAAAGGGTTTAATGGGTCCTTTATGTCTCACTGTTGTCCTTAGAATTCTTCATATATAATAGTCACTCTCTTACTAGCTGATGGCAGCTGCTATCTTACATATGTAATGTGATATGTATACCATTGCGGTTTGTAGGATATGGTAGGCCTGCTTTTATGTGTCAGTTTACTCTCCAGGTTCAGCTAAAGGATTGGCTAGGGAAATGAGACTCTGGAGTTCAAATGGCCCCACAGCTCTGTGCAATACCTACTACCTGTGATGTGTATGCAGATAGAGATGTATAATTTTGTGTAACCAGAGGTTATTCCATAGTAATTTACAAATCCTTTCATAATCTTCACAGCAGTATTAAGTATAATGTTCTGATATTAAGGAGTTTATAAAAGTAGATATAGGCATTGTACAATACACAAAAGGAAAGGCCCTGATTTGAAGCACTTAAGACTTAAACCCCCCCCATATATATAGAAATGAGGACACAATGAGACAATGGGTGAAAATATATTACAGCAATTGGGGAAGAGTTTAAGATGTTACTGCCTTTTTCCCTGCTCCTAGTCTGTGTTTTCTGTTTTTGATTGTAAACTCTTCAAGGCTGGGATCTGTCTTACAATGCTTGTACTGACAAGCAGCCTTTAGGGCAGTATAGAAATAATGGTTTTATAATTCACACAGTGAGCATAGAGTACTGTTGAAACCTGCAACAGCCTTGCTTTTACTGAGCCAGTTAGATGTTGTCCTTCTCCTTAGCCCTTCTATCACAGGTGTTGGTTTTAGATGCACACAGCCCGAGGCCAGGGACATTAGAATGATCTTTCCATAGCCTGAAGGTGACTTTGTGCTTCGGGATTACCTTGACCTGACACTTTTTCCTCTGTCTATTTCTACATTAGGCAAGGGTTTTGAACCTCAACAAGCAGCAGCTGTGTGTAGCAGATAAGAGTCCAACTGTTGACTCCACCCCATGATCCTTCTGATCCACGGCTGATGGGGAGGTAGGCCTAGGGTAACCAGACAGCAAATGTGAAAAATCAGGACAGGGGGTGGGGGATAATAGGAGCCTATATAAGAAAAAGATCCAAAAATCAGTACTGTCCCTATAAAATCAGGACATCTGGTCACCCTAGGTAGGGCTGGAGCCACTTTTAAGGGCCTAACGTAGGCAGACTCTAGAATCAGTGGGGCTCTGTGTAGTACACATGGGAATTGAATCATGAAGAGCAGAAGGCTGTGGACTTTTATGCCATAGTAGCACATGTTCGTGCTTTTAAGATCTACAGGTTTCTCCTGGTAATTCCACTTACAACATTTGTAGTAAAATCAGACTTACAAAAAAAAAATTTCACCGTAAGCAGGTTCCATTGTAATACCTCTCCCCCCTCCCCCCCCACACGCACACCAAAAAGAAATGGCAGACTATCATTCCTTCCCCAAGAGCTTCAATTCTACACCCCACAAAAAATAACATCTGTGGAGCTTCCAATCCATGAAGTTAGATTAGCTTTCAAAGGGTAAGGAGCCAGAATTGGGGTTTGTACAGTACATTTCAGGCTTCAGTTCTGTAAGAGGAGTTGAAGAAGGGGAGTGATGGTATAAACCCATGCATTAGCTGTTATCTGCTTAGCAGGAGGTTACACACAGCTTGGGGCACCAGAACTTTTTTTTTTTTTTTTTTAAACTGAGTTCAACGTCCCGATTCCTGTGCTACCTTGCATCTTGTGCTCAAACCTAGGGGCACTAGATTGGACGCTCTTCGTGGCAGGGACTTTTTTGTTTGGTTTGTTCACCACCTAGCACTCTGGGGGTCTTGCACTTGTGTAGTCATTTCCACCTGTGCACAGTGAATATCCATCCTAAGGGGAGCATTTCTCCCCCACCCTCCTTGGCACTGGTGTGAATGACTATGCAGGACCCTGAACAGTGGAGAACAAGGCCCCGAACACTTTCACACATTCTCTTTGAAAAGTGCCTGGGGACTGATAATTTCCACAGGAAGCCTGGCAAAGTGGGTCTGCAGTTGGTTTCCTATGAAGGCCAATAACATTAACAGAGCAGTGACCTTCCTCTCCTCCCCTGACTGCCAAGTTAGGGATTCCATCTAGTGTTGCCTCTAAAGGCTAGAGCCTTCAGCAGCTTAAATATGAACGTGCTTTATGTCTTGCCAGATGTGGAGCTCAGTAGTAGCAGAATCTACCAGCTTGGTGGGGAGGGGGGAGGCTGTGCACAATAGTGGTACAACTCCTGTGCCCTGATTCCGTGCCAGAGAAATCTGCTAACAACCAGGCCTCTCTGTCCAAGGAGGCACATGAGATGCCATCGGAAAATAACTCCTGCTTCTATAGCCCTCCCTCCCCAATCCTGGAACATGAATGTCTCAGCAGATAAGGTGTCTGTAAAGGGCCCAGTCATGCTCCTAGGAGACCGATTTCATAGGAGTGGCAGATATCAGCTGTAGCAGGGAGTTAATGTTTTTGGCAGCATCCCTGAGCAGTGGGCTTCCTCAAGCAATAGAGGCTCCTGTGTGCCCTTCAGTCAGTATCTAGGCTCTCTCCTCGCTGCAAGGGCAGTCAGCTTAAATAATCAAGTGTTTTTCTTGTTATAAATGTTTACTGGAGATAGCGCACGGTACACACACTTAAGCAAGTGCTCAAAGCTAGGGGCACTGAAGGGGAAATGCGCTCCTCCCCATACACAGACGGGAAGCTTTGTGGGGCAGGAGCTGTGGTTTGGTTCTGTTTATACAACGTCTGGCACAATGGGGTCCTGCTCCATGACTGAAGCTACGAGAATAATGATGAAAGTTCTCAACAACTCCTTTGAGAGCAATACTATGCGATTCTTCTGGGGTGCACCTGCTTAGGAAGCAAAAAAACCAAACCAAAACAACAACAAAAAAACCCTGCAGCACCAAGTCTCAGAGCTCAGGTTACTGACTCAGGCTTATGCTATAGGGCTAAAAATAGCCCGGGAAGCGTCTCAGAGCCCAGGCTCCAGGAGACCAAGCCCAAATGCCTACACAGCTATTTTTAGCCCCAGAACACAAGCCTACATCACTTCAGCTGGGCTCAGATTCGCTATGGTGGTTTTTTGTTGTTGTTTTGCCATGTAGACGTAACCTGACTGTGCCTCTCCTGCAGTTTCCCACAGGGCTGTTTGTCCTCATTGCTTTAGTAGAACTAGTCCCCATGGAAGTCAGTTGAGCTGTCTCGCCTCATCCCCCACCCCACACACTAGGGAGTTTGTTTTCCATCTGTTTCTTAGGTGTCCTAGTGTTTTAAAAAAGAGAAAGGCACTGAAAACATTCCCCTCCCTCCCTTGGGAAGAAAGAGAAAGGAGTTGCTAGTCCATTTTGCAGCCACAAATGTAAATGACAGTGTAGAATACAACCTTCTTGCATGATATGTTTTATTACAGCCGCATTTACATCCTTTGGAGTTAAACCTGGATAATGGTCCAAAGCTACAGCTCAATTTCAACAGTGCAAGAAAAACAGCTGGTACAGAAAGGCTGCAAATGGAGTTTCAAAAAGAGACTCCATTTCTCAAGTCCTTTTTCTGGCCTTCCATCTCTCTTAGCTAAGTCATATTTCAAGACAGTCAATGCTTTTGCCCTGCCATGGTAGTCATGTGGGTAGGCATAACAAATGCCTACAGAAAAAAGAATAAAGCCAGTGGAAAATGTCTTCTTCCAAGACATTGGGTCATGCTGTGGGAAATACAACCTAAAGCACAAGGGAAGAGGCGTAAAGCCCTTTGCTGCAAGCCACAACGGAGATGTCAGTTAGGTTCCCAGCTACATTATCCATCATCAAAGCTACTGTGCAAGGTATGGTAAGGCTGCATTTCCCAGCATTCCTTTCAGATACACATTTCCCCCTTTCTCACTCTAATACATATTAATACATTAAGCAAACTCTGAAACAAATCGTTACATGGTGCCCCTCGTAGCATTCTCCTCTATGCCTTCCCCATGGGTGCAGAAGCAAAATACAGTGACAGATAACAGGACGAGTGTCAGATGGCACATGGTGTGCCCAGTCTACGATCCCAGGCCACCACGGTAGAAAGTTGCAGAGTTCTGTAGTCCAAGTCCAATCACTTCTTCCCCAAATGCCTCAGCTAGCTTCTGTGCAAAGGCTTCTCAGGGCACATAGGACTATTCTAAAGGGGTTTCTTTCAACGGTCTTTACCGTAACCATGTAGTTCGTGGGACACTGAAACCCTCCCATCTTCCAAGGAAGTTGAATGATACGGTCCTCCTGGAATGCTTTACTCTGAAGATGCAAGGTCAAAACCTTCTCTCTCCTACCTGCATTTGTATCAGAGAGGGCATGTTTTGCAGCCTAGTCCTCTGGATCAGAAATCGTTATCGCTCTACCACGGTGGAACAAAGATCCACCCGCGCAGAACTGGGAAATCACATCTCACCAGCTGAACAGGAGAAGGGCTTAGGCTGGTCTCCTCCACTACAAGCCCTTCAGGATTTCAGCCCCATTTTTGCCATCATCTGCTCATATAAAGTCCATGCCATCGCTGCCATCAGAGTGCGCCGCAGGGCACGGGGGACGCCGCCACGGAAAAAGCCAACCAGTCCATAGTCCTACAGGAGACAAAACAAACACCAGCTGTGTCACTTCATGTAATTCTTAGACTTCTACTGGATGGCATAATCCATGGCTGCACTGAAATACATTCTGTACTAGTCCCTAGTGCCTGAGAAATCCATGCTCACACGGCACTCAGCCAGAGGGACAGCCACAGGGAAGGGACCTCTAGCATCACTCAACTGCAGTGACTCCTGCTGATGAAGGAACAGCAGTTACTGGACAGCTGCTATACCGTGAGGCACAGTACAGAACAGTAAAAAGAGGGAGGGGAACCACAGGGCCTGGAGGGAAACCCCCACCTCTGTCCAGACAAACAAACAAACAAAAAAGACAAGAAACAAACCACTTCAGGTCACTTAATATAGTCACCAGCCTCACTTCAGAATTTTGTGTCAGTTAATATTTACAGAATTGCCAGGGGTGAAAGTAAGGCGGTACGGGAAAGTGGCCGCCGGTACCGCCCCTACTGCCTTACTTTAAAGCATTGCCGCTGCTGGCAGGGCTGCCGACGGGGGGAGCGCAAAAGGGTCAGTGACGTTAAAGCGCTGCCACGGCAAAGGACCCTGCTTAAAGCGCTGCCGCAGAAGCATTTTATTGTCACTGCCCCTTTTACGCCCCCCAGACTGCCAACGGGGGAGAGGGGGCAAAAGGAGCAGCTGCCCCGGGCTGGCGATTTAAAAGGGCCCGGGGCTCTGGCCACTGCTGCAGTAGTAGCAGTGACGGCCAGAGCCCCAGGCCCTTTAAATCAGCGCTGGAGCCCCAGGCACGGGCCAGCGTGGAAGGGCTGGCTGGGGGATGCTGACCCTCCCAGCCCCACCCCTTCTGCCTGAGGCCCAGCCCTTTCCGGGGGGTAGGGGGACGGGCGGAGTCAGCCCCCGTACCGGTAAGTTTTCAATTTTACTTTCACCCCTGAGAATTGCCCACGAGTATTTTTAAAGCTCTGCCTAGGATTTACTTTCATTGAGCAGAAAGAGAAATTCTGAATGGGAGCAAATAGCGTCTAAGCAGAAGCGTGGCTAAAATACAGATTCAAACAGACCCAAACTTTAGGGAGGAGGATTGATATGAACCTGAGCAGCAAAATTCAGCTCCAGATCTTTCATTCTGATTTTGCAGGCTCTCACTTGCAACAAAGAAACAGTCTAGCCAAGAGTCATCCCAATGTAACCCAATGTCAGGACAACTGTATCCCAACTTTGATGTTGTGTAATCCCTAGCATTGTATCACAGGGGTTGTGAATCACATCCTGGGCTAGCATCCAATGGACATACAACTCTGGGGCCAAATACAGGTCGATGAGTGCTCCACTGGGGTATCCACTCCATGCATCCCCACCCAGTTCCTTGGATAACAAATCTGTACATTCACTTCTTGCTAGTGTTCAAAGGACAGATAATTGTTTTATATCCCATTTATCCTTGAAGCTTGTGTTTATAAAGCAGCATATTACAAAAATCCTCCTGCCTCAGTCTGGCAATCACAGGAGTACTGCAGTGATAAGCCATGGATTCCAGCAGCCCAGGACTGGGTACAACCAGATCCTGCAAGGTTATTTGCTAACACGATTGAAATGAAATCAGTAAGTACATTCAATTAACAACAGTCTAAGGGTAAAAGTGCTCTATAATGGAGTGAAGAAAGGTGAAGTGAAACCTCTAGTCATACCATGGCTCAGGATACAAATTAGATTACGTGTGAGGGGTGAATGTAACATGCCCAAATGTGTATGACTGTCGTCCTCTTTTTATTCACTCACTCCCCATGCTCAGCTAGAGAGAGTTGTGTTTGCTTTTCCAAGGGATTTGTCCTGTGTACATAGGTAAAGGATGGTGGAGCACCAGGAATAACCAGGTGGTGGTGAAGTTAACTATCTAGCACATTAATTTTCATACCGCTCAGAAAGAGCAAGAAACAACAGTAGCGTGTTGGGAGCTGTCTGTTCCCAAGGAGACTGATGTGGATATCTGCCCCATGGGAACTGGATTCAGACCACCAACCAGTCATCAGATGGGAGTAACTTCAGTCACTACTGACCCAGACTGTATGTGAACCAGTGACCAAGAGGTGAAAAGTTCAGTCTCCCATAGCATAACACAGAGGAAGCATTTCAGAAGCTACACTGCTTTCACAGTGGTATATACCTAGTAATACTCATTTGAAGGTCTGCTTTAGAGATGAAGGCGAGAACCTTCTTATCAAATCTGCATCTCTGGTGAAGTGATCAGAACTGAAGTTACATTCACACAATCCTCTCAGCCTCACCTTGAAGATTAAGGCAATGGCCTGCCCCGTCCAGCGGTATTTTTCAGGTGTCAGCTGCATGTGGGTTTTGATTACATCAGCAGGCTGTGTCGCCAATGAAGCCAGGATTCCAGCAAAGATTCCACAGCTGAAGTTCACTAAGGGGGTGAGCGCTGGATCAAACTGGTCTGGAATGAAGCAAGACACAGCTTAGTCAGACATAATACAGTACAATTCTGTTCTGTAGATAGTGACTTTCTTAGAAGCTGTATCCCAAACTAAATAGTTACCAAATTATAAAGTAGATAACTGAGGAAGAGACTTTTCAAAGGAGATTAGCAAATAGACACACCAATGCTAATTTTGGCTAAACAAATCACTTCCATTGGGACTGAATTTGACAGACACACAGAGCTAAAGAAAGGCTGTTTTAGAGGGCAGAAGCTGCAGAGGAGAAGGCTCTCACACCAAAATCAGGCAAGTCTCAATTTAGCAGAGATTGCAGAAGTGTTGGGGAACTATACAATGTGCATGAAAATGTGCAACTGGCAATGTCAGGTGTTGAGCAAGTTTTCCCCACACACAGCTCTGCCAACTCCTCATCCCCAACTCACAGTACCCCTTGCTTGGTAACTGCATCCCTGAAGTATCTGTCTCATACTTTGCTCGTAGGCAAACACCAGATCACCATGAAGCGTGGATGCATTCTATGTGCAATGTAGACCAGAGTCCCCTGAGCACCAACGTGAGGCCCAGGTCATTTTCATGTAAGACTCCTCCAGAACGTGAACATCCAGTTCTCTACAGGTGGAACACTAATGCCCCACCTTAGCCCTACAAGGGATCGATTTAATCAGAAAAAGGCCAAAGTAAAGCATGTGGACAGAAAGGAAAGGATGCTGGGAGTGAGAAGAACCACATTCTGTGTTATTACATCCACATTCAGCCTTACCCTGAGGTATAACTTTTTTGGTCTGGGTGTAGAACATCAAATAGATGCCGGAAAAGGGTGCATCACGCAGGAGCGTTGCAGTCAGCCCACAGAACAAGCCCCGGGCCCCTTCTGTCCGATAGATATTCCTCACGGCTCCATACACGCTCTCATAGCCATACTTCCCACTCTGCAGAGGACACACAAAAATGGTTTACCTACATGTCAGATATAGGGTCCCTTGTGCTGGGACATCATTACTGAGCAAGCCTTGAAGTGAAATCACCTCTCTACACACAAAAGGGTGAACACTTACCTCCGACTCCTAAATGCTTTAAATACACCACCACAAGGGCAACCAGCCAGATTTCTCTTTTCCCAAGGCCAATCATATATTGTAGTTACAGTATATTTTTAAGTATATACACGAGACGCAATGACGGGGGAGGGATAGCTCAGTGGTTTGAGCACTGGCCTGCTAAACCCAGAGTTGTGAGTTCAATCCTTGAGGGGGCCATTTAGGGATCTGGGGCAAAAATCTGTTTGGGGATTGGTCCTGCTTTGAGCAGGGGGTTGGACTAGATGACCCTCTGAGGTCCCTTCCACCCCTGATATTCTATGATTCTATGACATAAGAACTATTCCAGTGACATCGCCAGAGAGCAACTGTCTTGCTACATTATCAGCAACAGAGCTTCCCACACACTTTAGCACTGATATTTTATTAGCTACTTTTTCTATAGCAATTTACTTCTCCGACTCCATCCACTTCCACTGGCTGGAAGATTCAACCCCAGTCTCCTCGCAGGGCTAAGCATGGTGCCTCCCCAGCAATCCCCACCAAGGACGCAAGAGGTGAGGAAGGGGATTTGAACTTTATCTCCTGCATGGCAGATAGATATGGAACTAACACATATAATATAAATATACACCATACAGTTACTAGCTATTACAGACCAGCCTTGCAAGAGTGTTAACAGCCCAAGATACAGCCACTCTCCCCCACTCCTGCCATGATGATAAAAATATTATTTCTTGCTGAGCAAGTAAAATATAGAAGTTACTTGCCCCAGGTGTGTGAGCGTGGAGAATTTTTCAGTCCATCTAGGTTTCAAACCATACCCATCATTGCAGCATTTAAGCACCTTGCGCAGTATAGAAGCAGTATATAGGATCTCAGTTTCTCAGTCCCTGATACCCAAGACAGATGAATTTTTTGTGCTATAGGAGAGGGTATGAAACCACAACACAAACGTCAGAAAGTTCTAGAAGTATGAAAATTGTGACACTCACCTCATATCGTGTCTTCACCACGGTTATGGGCAACATGCAAACCCCTGCTACTGTACGGGAGCTAATGCCCAGAAAGACAGACTCTAGGGCTGTGGGGGAGCGGTCCGAGAGAAAGTACTGCTTCATCTTGTACAAGGTGCTGAAGTAAATCCCGACCCCAGGGATGCATCTTGCGAAGGACTGCAGAAGAGTGAAAAATGGAGAGAAAACACACTACTGAACACTAAAAAAGGGAGCGTTAAACCTGCTGGGAAGCTTCAGGCCCTGGGGAGGGTCACTGAAAAGAAAGAGCTGGTACTCTGAAGAAAGGAGAAGAGGTGTAGGGCAAAATCATGACTCCACTGAAGTCAGAGTTTTGCTATTGACTTTAATGGGGCCAAGATTTCACCCAAAGACTCCGTCCCCAATTACATGCACATTCAGGAACTGAAACAGGCTTAGGCCGGTGCACCAGCCATTACAGATATATAGGCCGAGATTTTTATAGATATTTATTAGACACGGCTTCCCGTCAGCGTTGCATGGCCTAAGTAACATAGACAACTACCTCCCAGTTTCAAAATTGACTTGAGCACTTAGGAACCTTAGACCCACTGCCCTTCAGTGAGAGAGACTTAGGCTCTTAAGTGCCTAAGTCACTTTTGAAAATAGGACAGACATCTAAGTCACTTTGGCCTTGCAACACTGAGCGGAGCAACATTTAAATACCTTTAAAATTCTAAACCATACTTACTAACACATGCTAGGTAAGAAAAAGTCAGAGTTAAAATAATCACTTACTGGTGAGACCCCTTTCCAGAGCCCTAGGAGACTTTCAGTGCGAATAACCCTAACGAACAAAGCTACCATCCCAACATGACCTGACCTAGAAGGAAAACAAGAAAGGAATGACATAGATATACTGCAGCTGATACCCCATGGGTCCAACCCTACAGCCCTGCTCTAGTCCTCCCTCACCCACCCAGAGCGCTCCAGAGATGTACCTGTGTACTAGCTATAGCACCAGGGCCAGCTCCAGCATTTCTGCCGCCCCAAGCAAAAATAAAATTGCTGCGATCGCGATCGGCGGCGGCAATTGTGAAAAAAAAAAAAAAA
>NW_020698380.1:4181669-4185282 GCF_002925995.2 Terrapene triunguis
CGGCAGCGGCAGTTCAGCGGCAGGTCCTTCGCTCCTAGAGGGAGTGAGGGACCTGCCGCCCCCGAATTGCCGCAGGTGCTGCCCCTCTCCCTTGGCCGCCCCAAGCACCTGCTTGTTAAGCTGGTGCCTGGAGCCGGCCCTGTATAGCACCTTTAGATGCTCGCTCTCTCCATTCAGCCTGTTAAATAAATAAATTAATGGAGATATCCTATCTCCTAGAACTGGAAGGGACCTTGAAAGGTCATTGAGTCCAGCCCCCTGCCTTCACTAGCAGGACCAAATACTGATTTTGCCCCAGATCCCTAAGTGGCCCCCTCCAGGATTGAACTCACAACCCTGGGTTTAGCAGACCAATGCTCAAACCACTGAGCTATCCCTCCCGCCATGTTCTTCCTTGTTCATTCAATTCTGCCTCCATCCATGGTTTACAATGCCACAATCACTCCCACTGGGGTTATCTATGGATTTTGACAGCATAGTTAGCATCACCACTATGGAAGCAACTATATCATCACAGTCTACTATTAGTGACATCATAGTTCATCACCACCGGAGTGACAGTAGATTAACAATGGATGGGGTCATGGATGACTATATCAAGCAAGAGGAGGAGGTTGATTAGATATTGACACACCAGTTCCCCATGAGGTAAAGGTATGTAGCAGTCATATGGGATTTTCCAGAGCATGGTGGGCATCAGTGAAACTACATGGGCCTACCTAAGACAGCTGCTTCAAGAATGAATGCAGCACTCTCAGCTATATACCTCCCAATGCTATGGCTGAATATCACTAGGGTAGACTCATGAGAATAGGGTCTCACTACCATCTTTCACTTTGTAGGCTCCTTCAAATTACCTCCCTTCCCACACACATACCCCATTCCATAAAGCTCTTCTCTCTCCTCTGCCTGCCCAGCTGTTAGCAAGACCTAACTGAGATCCTGCCCTCAACTCCAGGGCCTGGCCAGCAAGAAAATGAGACACCCCACTTCCCCCCCACCCCCCTCGGACAACAGAAGCTTCAAGCACTTACCCATTGATGGAAGGCTGCAGGGTCTGCAGCCGGGTTTTAAGCAGATCTAGGGGCTGGAAGAGAAGGGTGGAGCAGGTCCCACTGATGGAACCACACACAAAGGCCTTTAGCACTGGATGCATCTGAAAGAGAAGACCTGGCTTTAAAAAAAGTCTTATATGAAGACTTAACTGGAAACAGCGCAGGAGGAGATGAGTATTCACTAGTTCTGTGGGTGATTTCTGAAGACGGGGAAGCATTTGGTGGATGAACACTGAGCAGTAGCAATTCAGTGTGCAGGAATAGTTGCCTAAAACCTTCTGAAGTGCGTACACAAACATTGTGTGAAAGGTGTTACAAGTGCTTTTTAATTTATCTTCATGGATTTCCTCTTCACTGTTGTGTACTCATATACTACAGAGGAGGGTGCAGTATAAGGACCTGAACAGAACAGAATAAAAGCATGTATTGGCATAAGAACATAATAGTGGCCACGCTGGGTCAGACCAAAGATCCATCTAGCCCAGTGTCCTGTCCTCTGACAGTGGCCAGTGCCAGATGCCACAGAGGGAATGAACAGGTAATCACAAAGTGATCCATTCCCTGTCACCCATTCCCAACTTCTGGCAAACAGAGGATATTGACACCATCCCTGCCCATCCTGGCTAATAGCCATTGATGGACCTATCCTCCATGAATTTATCTAGTTTTTCTTTTTTTTTTTGTTTTAAACTTTGTTATAGTCTTGGCCTTCACAACATCCTCTGGCAAGGAGTTCCACAGACTGACTGTGCGTTGTGTGAAGAAATACTTCCTTTTGTTTGTTTTTAAACCTGCTGCCTATTAATTTCATTTGGTGACCCCTAGTTCTTCTGTTATGAGAAGGAGTAAATAACACTTCCTTATTTACTTTCTCCACACCATTCATGATTTTATAGACCTCAATCATAGCATCTACACAGATGAAAGGGACAGCTGCAATGCAAAATACAGAATACACAGCAGGCTAGAGAAATCCAAAAATAATTCTTGCTCTACCAAGCAGATGCTAAAAAGTGAGGAGTTACTTGGAGGGTGTTGGGATGTGCTCAAAGCAAAGTACAATGTCTTCTCAGCAGAAGATTGAGAGACTGCGGAAATGCAGAATTAATTAATTTTCCTCTCTTTCTCCTCACCCCACTCCTTCAGCTCCAAATCTTGCTCCTGAGGCAGGTTCTTTCCTGATCCAAAGAGGACTTAAGCATAAGCCACAAAGCAAGCCACAGGCTTACTTTAAATAAAACCACCTCACATGATTCCCAAGAAACAGAGAGCTCCTGTGCCCTCCGCACAGAGCCACGTCAGAGAACACATCCTACTAACATAACGTTGCCGGATACACCAGAGAACCTCATGACTGGCGTTCATGTTTTCAGCTTCTCTTGACGTGTGGTTAGCTGTAATAATAAGTCTTTTATATCCAAGTGGTTTCTAATATTTAGTTTAGAACATCTCTCTCTCACTAATGGATATCACCAGACTCCCATGTGAGGCTCCCCAAGCATTATCATCATTAGAGTATTAAACGAAGTACAGGCATAAACAATAAGCTTTCCCCCATTCTGTCTTGGCAGTGGCCTAGCCGAGGCATTACGGTAACTACGAGCTCTTTTGTGGGGAAAGGAAAAAGACTTAAAAGGCTACACACCATGCACTTGAGGTCCCTTAAGGACCTGGTTTTCCTGTACACCCTGTCTGGCCCAGCACAAGGCACTGGAAGAGAGCAAAGGGATTCTCCCCGCCAAGTACAGACCCACCCACTCCGCTTAGCCAGGACAGGAACATGCCCGGCTGGTCCTGGCAGAAGATCACAGCAGAGAGCTGGGGTCCCCCATCCACGTCCCGGCCCAGCCTAGCCCTGCTTAGCTTGGGAGAGGGGCTGGGATCGCAGGCCTGGAGCAGCGGTAATTTCACAGGCTCCGCCCCCAGCCACACAATCACTCTCCTCATTGCCACTTGCGGGCCCGTCCCGGACATTTACGGCAGAGGCCAACAAAGGCAGTGATGTCAGAGGCACCCCTCCGAAGCCAGCCAATGACGGTAGGAGAGCTCGAGCCAATCAGGAGAAGGGAGGGACCAGAGTTCTGTTAACTCTTTCCCCCCTGGTCTGAGCGGGAGAGGCGGCCGCCGCTACATGCCAGGCTCGCTCCAGGCCGGGCTATGCGGTTCAGAGCGCCCCAGGACAGCCTGTAGCACCCCGCCATACACACTGCGACAATCCTTAAATGCCCCGCACCCTCCTCTGCTCCTGCAGTGTCCCACAATACACTGCACTGCCCTGGTACCATTCACCACCCCCCTGCACCCATCTGTGTATGCTGCGTTACCCTCCAGCCTGTACCATGCAGCCTCCCCTCTGATCTCCTAGTGCACTGTCCTGTGCATCATGCAGTACCACACAATCCTCCCCATATACTGACACTCGACTAACAGCACATCCTTCCCCTACGCTGCATTCCCATCCATGAAAAGAACAGGAATACTTGTGGCACCTTAGAGACTAACAAATTTATTAGAGCATAAGCTTTCGTGGGCTACAACCCACTTCTTTGGATGCATAG
>NW_020698380.1:4185682-4256068 GCF_002925995.2 Terrapene triunguis
AAGAAGTGGGTTGTAGCCCACGAAAGCTTATGCTCTAATAAATTTGTTAGTCTCTAAGGTGCCACAAGTACTCCTGTTCTTTTTGCGGATACAGACTAACACGGCTGCTACTCTGAAACTTCCCATCCATGCTATACCTTGCAATCCCCAATACATTATTAGTATGCTTCAAAGCCTCACTATGTGCCATGCAGCCTCTACAAGACATTTCATTGGACTTATCCCCATTATATACCATATACTCCCCGTGGTATTGTAACTCATTGCTATACAACCTCCACTGCTCTGCACTGCCCCTTTCTGTATGCCATGCAGTTCTCCTACTGCATCCCAGTACCAGGCACACCAGTTGCACTCCACCATATGAGACACAAGTTCTCTGACTCCAGTCATGGTGCAGCCTTGCACATATTGCATACCCTCTCTACACACGTACAACACTCAGCACTGCTCCCCACTGTAAGCCATGCAACCTGTAATACCGAACTGCAGCCCCACCATGCAACAACCCCAGTGTGATCTCTTCTGAACTGAAAAGACTGAATTTCTCTACATGAACTCGCTCAGTTTCCAGTTAGAAAAATCCTGCAATGCCCAACACAAGCATGCAAAGCTGACTCTTAAAGGGACAAATATACACTGGGTTTTTCAGGATGATAGGACATCAATTCCAGGGATTGTGGCATTCAAACAAAACCACACCCATCACCCATTTCCATTTCCTTACCATTAGTGTTTCCATCTTGTCTCCTACATCTTGAGACTGGAGTAGCGGAGGCCTCGTTTTCTGGATCATTTAAGAAGCTGGACACAGAAATGACGGGATGATGTTTTATAAATAGTTAAACAGATGTTTCTCCCACCCGCTCCTTCCTGGAGATAGGAAAGAACTGGGTCTGACAGGGGCCAGCAAGCAAACAAGGTTTGTGAGAGTTTAAGTGATCATAATTTCTGATAAATCCTCTTCACATCTGGGAGGAGCCAGTTAATTCCAAACTTAAGTCACATTTGGTGGTGGGGTTTTTTTTTAAGAAAAAAGGCACATCCGCAATTCAAGAGCAAAATAGGAAAACAAAGCACTTCGGCTTTGCCAGAAAAATAGAAACTACGCTGAAAAATGGGAACTATTTTACTCTCTTTGTTAACACGGTATTTAAATATATACTTAGCACACGCGCGCACACAAAGTTCCTTGATTTCTCGGCCTTTTCCGCTCTTTGTAGTTTCTTTCCCATCTGGTTATTTCCTCCCTCATTAAGCAGTTCCACCCCCATGAGGTGTCTTTGTATTGAAATTCTTGTAAATCCTTCTTGGTTTAGAATACTTCCCACAGAGGGTTACCCAAACGCTTATCTCCTCAAGTGCTCCTTCCCAATCTTTACCTGGCCTTTCCGAGGTCAGATTTTACAACAAAACAAATGGCTATATTCACCTTGAAACTCCAGGAATCCTAGTTTGTGTGATATTACATATGCATTTCCACAACAGCAACACCTAACACGGTAGTGGCTGGGCTTTCGTTAGTAGTCCGCATACAGGCTGCTAGCGACAGTTTGCATTCTGCTTTCCAGGAAATGCCAGATTGCTAGTCTTTTCCCCCCGCGTGCTTCCAGGTTGCTCACTTTGCTCTTCCTTGTGTTGGTGGGTGTATACAGGAGAGTGTCGTTATAACAGCTCTGTCATGTCAGCCTCCTCTGAATCAACGTAAGATCCCTGAGCCGGAGCTGCGTATTGGCAGCCAGTCGGCTTCCGGCGTGATAAAGCCAGCTTCACGCTCCATGCCGGAGTCACTCCTGCTGCAGCACTTGGATGACACCAGCCGGTTAACGCTGAGTACTGCAGTAAGTATGACAAAAAAATTCAATTTAACAAAACAAAAGAAAATGTTTTAATTTTGTTTCAAAATTTGCCATAACACTAAAAAAAAAAAAAATTTAATTGAACATTACATTTTCCTGGAAAAAAAATCGTTTTAAAGACAACCCCAGTTTTTGCTGGGATAAATTTTCAGTTGAAAAATTTCTAAGCAACAGCTTCTGCGAACTCTGTGCAGAAGCTAATGAGGAAAAGGGGGTTGAGGCACTGTAGAAGTGTGAGTAGTTTACATCAGCTACAAAAGGAAGCTTCAGTCACATCTTTAACATAGCGACAAACCGTCCTATGGCACCTTATAGACTAACAGATGTATTGGAGCATAAGCTTTCTTGGGTGAATATCCACTTCATCAGACGCATGTGACTAACACAGCTGCCCCTCTGATCTTTAACATAAGAAATCAGAATGATGGAACAAAATCAGGAATATCAGGGATAACCTCTTTCGGATAGTTTTATTAGTGTCCAGAGTTCTGTGTGTGTGTGTGTGTGTGTGTGTGTGTGTATATATATATATACACACACACACACACACACACACTTCACATTACAGTATTATTAGTGTAAAAACAAATCTATGTTAAACTTGCTCAAACCTCATGCTTCAAGGCATAATCAACCTCTTACCGCTGAGCGTTAGGAAGAAATTTCCCCTTTACACAAGTTGTTCCAAGGCAGTAGGAAGACAAGCAGGCTAAACTGTAGATTTATTTGGGTTTTATATCGAGAAGTTTTAATTGGTTTTTAAGAAGAAGTCTGTACTTCTACAAACACAATAAAGAGGAGATGCCCTTTAGAAGGCTGGTAAAGAAACAAATGATGTCACAATAACTTCTTGAAAGGTGTTGTTTGATTTTATTTATAAGTGAAGGAAAATATACAAATCTCAAAGAGCTGTTTTTCTTTGATCTTGTAACAAAGTGCTTGATAAGAAGTAATACAGAAAATAAAATCAAAACATGACAGAAAATAGTTTCTAAAAGTACTATAATAAAGCTAACTAGTTAAAAGGAACATCCTAAAGAGCCTATATATATATAATTTGTAGAACGTGACTTAACTGCTATTGCATAAGAAATGAGGTGGGTTTTTTGTTTGTTTGGGGGGGTTTTGATCAGCCAATTCAGGAGCATGGTATATAGCTTTTCTAGGTTGAAAGAGTCCCCCACAACCCGGATCCTCTCCCCTTGAGGCTTGGGCTACACACAATTTTTGTACCAATTTAACTATTTCAGTTTACACACACACACACACACACACACACAAGTCACATCCCTAATCAAAAATAGTTAAATTTATACAAAACCTGTTTAGCCCAGGCCTGATGTGCTGCTTAGGTCTTATGTGGCCTTCTGCAGAGGGTGAATTTCACCCTTCAGAGTCTTCCAGTGGAGACAGGGTCTGGATTCCTAATGTAAAAAACAAGCTGAATAATGACCTATAGAAATTTTTCAGGCTGCACTTATACATCATTAACAAGCTAAGTGCAGAAGACTAAACAGTTTCCTTTGCAGGCCACATCTGAAGTACTGTTTAACCAGCTATCCTGCACATTTATATCAATCCCTAATATGCCACTCCATGCCATATCTGCGAAGACTTCCTTCATTGTTTTAATCATTAGAGAGTCTTCTGCTGGGTCATGCAAAACAAAATCTTGTCATCTCCTTTTCCATCTCCAGTATAACAGCTCATCAGAGATTTCTTTCGGACTCCTACTAAGTGTTAACTGGTAAAATTAAACTTAAGAACAGTGTTTTAGATGAGGAAATAATTTATTTATATGACAGTAGTGCCTGGAAGTCCCAGCTCGTTGTGTTATGCTGTGTACAAATACACACTGAGATAGTCCCTGCCCTGAATATCTTATAATCTGAACAGGAAAGACAGATCAAGGGTAGAAGAGATGAAGTACTATCACACCCATATTACAGATGGGGAACTGAAGCATGGAGAGATTAAGTTCTTGCTCAAGGTGATATTGGGAGTCTGGCCAATCTCTAGTTTGGTACCTTAACCACCAGACAATCCTTCCTAACCATGGTGACTGAGGACCAAGTTTTGCTGCCATTTACCCTCCTTCAGTCCCATTGATTTCAGCTGGGCTCCCTGAGTACAACTGAGAACAGAGGACCTGATCTTGCAGGTTTTGGGACAGAATTTAGCACTGAATGTATTATGGGACTAGTTGGGGGAAAAAACAAATTAATATCTGTTTGTTAGCTCAGCCTAATGAGACTAATCAAGTTAATTCCTCCCTCCCCACACACACACACCAAGGGAGACAGTGAAATGGTATCATGTAAAAGTTATTTAAAACAAAGGGTCAGCTGCCTCCTGAGTGCCCCCTTGTGGCCAGAGGCAATTGTGTGGCACCTATCTCTGTTTTCCCCTCATAAGGGCCCCTTAAGAGCAGCGCACGGGCTCTAATGTGGATAGCAGCTCCCCCTGCTGGGGCTAGTTTAGAACTGAAAATTCTTTACTGTATCACCACCACCCTGCCTGAGACCAGTTTAATATCAGAACTAGTTCTGAACAGTCCTCAGGGCCCCAAAATAAAGTCCATCTCCACATTACAGACCATACTTGGCTCTGGTGTCTTCCCACATAGCCAGAGCTCTTCTGTCCTAGTCTGTTCTCAGCCTGTCTTCCCAGATCTTCCTAGCTGGAGCTCAGCCTTCTAACTTAGACCTTAGGCTTTATAAAAAGCAGTTTAATAAAAATATCAGTATTGCCAACCACAAGCATTCAGTAACCATGAATCATGCCCTCAAAAATCATGAGATTGGTTTAAAAATAATGAGATTTTTAAAATATATACATTTGGGGGGGGTTGTTTTTTCTCCTGGTTTTTGAGCCTTCTGGGTTAACTCAGGACACATTTTCAGGCTTTACTCCACAACTTTGAGGGCTTCAAATTTATTTCTTTTGAAATGAAAGCTGAGATTCTCCTTCAGTCTCTTAATTCCAGCAGCTGGCACTGTAACAAAAACATATGAGAGTTGGCAACACTGAAATAAAAATAACCTTAATGAAGTAGTGTCAGAGGAAATTAGAGAAGAATCTGTTTAATGTATTACATGTCTCTGGTTTCCTTCTCCAGACCGGAGGAAGAGCTCTGAGAAGCTCAAAAGCTTGTCCCTTCCACCAACAGAAGCTGATCTAATAAAATATATTACCTCACCCACCTTGTCTCTCTCATGTCCTGGGACTAACATGGCTACAACAACACTCAACAATAGTGAAGTGAAACAGATCAAATCTATATCTTTAGAACTGTTTGAACCTCCCTATGCCATTTATATAGCCCGTGAATCTCTTTTCTTCAAAATCTCTGGAGTGTGATGAATAGCTCTCATTTACCATGGGGTATCTCAGGACAGATTTTCGGAAATGTATTGTTTACAGCCAACTCTGCTCTCTTAATCAGTTTCCAAAAAGGACATAAAACAGAAGTTTTAAATATTGGTTATATGGCACTGACAAATTCCAAAGTAACCTAGTGTACATCTGTCACATTCCAGGTGTAATCCAGACCAGTGAGGGGTTGTGTCACTACCTCTCCTGCAACCTTGGGTGCCTCACAATGCTTTGCTGTTGTAGCTCCCATAGGCGCTGACTCTGTGGGTGCTCCAGGGCTGGAGCATCCATGAGGAAAAAATGGTGGGTCCTGAGCACCCCCGGCAGCCTCCCTATAAGCTCCCCTCCTACGCCCCAGTGCCTCCCACCCGCCGGTAAGCCCCACAGATCAGCACCTCCTCCTCCCTCCCTCCGCCTCCTGCAATCAGCTGTTTCGTGGCATGCAGGGAGGCTGGGAGGGAAGGAGAGGAGTGAGGATGCGGCGCACTCGGGAGAGGGGGCGGGAAGAGGCAGGGTGGGGCCCTGGGGGAAGGGATGGAGTGGGGGCTGGGGCAGAGCCCCGGAGTCGAGCACCCCCCGGCACATCTTTGAAAAGTCGGCACCTGTGGTAGCTCCCAATCTAGGCCACTCACAAACAGCCTTCAAGCATACAGGTCATAGCTTGAGTGTCTGTGTATAGCTGTAGACCTGGTCCAGCAGCTGTTACCCCAGCAGCTTGTCAGCAACACACCAATCACACTCTGGATTCCACCAGCCTTGGTTACTACTTGCAGGGTGACTCCAACACAATCCCAGTCCTGAATTTTTCCAAAAATGTGTTTTTGCACTGTCCACCCCTCTCCAGGACAGTTCAGATATCAAGGTTTCTTGCTCTTGAACAGTCAATATTCAACTGTTTTATACTTTAATTGGAGTCACCAAACAGTTCAAACACAACACTGGATTAGTTTAGATTAAAAGATAATACAAGTTTATTAACAAAAGAAGTTAGGATTTTAAGTTAATTCAAGAATGGTTACAAGCACATAAAAGTGAAAACACATCTGAAAGTCTAAAACTTAAACAAAGCCTTGAACCAAAACTTGCTAGTTTAAGATGGTCTGTCTCACCCACAGTCTTCCAGCAAGATGTTGACTGTCCCTTTCCTTGGTCAGGAACTCTCCCAAAGATGGTGGTGCCTTTGTCTTCTTAGGTGAAAGAGAGAGAGAGAGAGACCTGTTTAACAACTTTTGCCTAGGCAGGGCTATGTACTTTTGAATATGTGCTAACAACATCATAATTTTACATATAATGTTGCTACATACAATTCACCATGATATTACTGACCAGTTATTAGTTTTCAAATGATACCTCACAAGACATATTTTGTATAAAGATTACTACAATAGTGTGTAGGGTGTGAATACAGGGGTGCTTTCAGTCACAGCATCCATTGCCACAACTCTGATTTAGTTAATTTCTTTATATGCTCTATCACATAAACCACTGAAATATCATTTCTTAACCACCACAGATAGCAAGTTACATAGATAATATATCTGATTTGTCTAAAAATGCTTAAATAATAATAAAGGCCAACCCTAGGTCCTACTGAAGTCAATGACAAATCTCCAATTGGCTACAATGGGAACAGGATTTAGCCATTACAGTCTGTAGGCCCTGTCCTGAGAGGTGCTAAGTGCCCACTGATGTCAATGAGAAGAGAGGACATTCAGTATCTCGCAAGGTCAGGTCCTACATGAGTTTAGGAACATCGGAAATGTCATGATGAATCAGAGCAGTAGTCCTGTAAGGATAAGGCTTTTGTCTGCAGCCATATTGTAAGGCCTAAAGCCTTCATCTGCAGCCAGATTAAAAGAGCAGCCAAGCAGCAGCCATTAGCTAAAAAGCAGGAAGTCACATCCTCACATTCCATCTAAGTTACATTAAAAAAATCAGGCCGTTAAGAAGGAGACCCCGTCCTAATGGCACACACTATCGCCAGATAAAGAAACAGACCTTAAGATGGTTGAAGAAAACTTAGTTTGATAGCATCCTGTCTGTCAAGAAATCACTTATCTATGGGTATGTCTACACTACAGGATTAATCCGAATTTAGATAATTCGAATTTGGGAAACAGGTTGTATAAATTCGATTGTGCGCGGCCACACTAAGCACATTAATTCGGTTTTTAACCACATTAATTCGGTGGTGTGCGGCCACACTACCCCATTAATTTAAACACAGTAATTCGGTGGTGTGCGGCCACACTAACCCTAATTCGAATTAACAAAATCGATTTAGGCGCTACTCCGTTCGTCGAGGTGGAGTACAGAAATCGATTTTAAGTGCCCTTTAATTCGAATTAACTGGCTCTGTAGTGTGGACGGGTGAAGGGTTAATTCGGATTAACGCAGCTAAATCCGAATTAAAGTCGTAGTGTAGACCAGGCCTATGGTTGTGGTTGTGAAGTCCTCATTTCTTTATTGTTTTGTCATTACGGTCCTTGCTTCCCTATTGTTTATCTGTATGGTCTCTGTCTAGTTCTTTAATTGTTTCTGTCTGTTACATAATTAATTTTTCTAGGTGTAAATTAATTAAGGTGGTGGGATAGATTGGTTAGAGAATTTTGTTACACTATGTTAGGATTGGTTAGTAAAATTTTAGTATAACGATTGGTTAAGGTATAGCTAAACAGGACTCAAATTTCACTATACAAACTGGGGTCCAAAAGGAAGTTCTTTGGAAACCAAATCCAGGACCCAGCCCCAAGATCAGAGCTGCCAGACCTCAACACACTGCCAATAACACCGAACAGAAACTGGAGTCCCACATATGGACCTGATCTTGACTGGCCATCAAGAAAAGTTCATCTGTCTTATTGGGAGTGGTGAGCACTGTATGTGTAGCGTGTGCAGTCTGTTTTGGCGATTGTTAATAAATAGAGGTTATGTAGTATATTACTGTGTAGGCTCTTTCACTGGTAAAAGGTCCTGCACACCTGCAGAAGTAGTATACATCTGGAGCCCTACGTATTGGGAAAGGGTGTGGGTACTTAAATTGACCAGGTTAGTTACACCCTGAACCCTCCGAATTGGGTAAGGGTAGGTGCTTTTCGCCTGGAGCCCTACGAATTGGGAAAAGGTGGGGGTGCCTAAATTAACCGGGTTATGCCTGGAGCCCTATGGACTGGGAAAAAGTGGGGTACCCTAATGTGTGCAGGTAACAGTCCATCTAGTCCAGTGTCCTGTCTCTTCAATAACCAACACCAGATACTCCAGAGGAAGGTGCAGCAAACTTCACTGTAGGCCAGACTGGTAGGAACGACAGTAGGACCAGCAACAGCCCAACCGGGTTATCAAGAATGTCCAGAACTGGAGACTGGAGATATTGCTGCACCTGTTAATGCTGTAAAGGAAGCTTGGGTCTCTGCCACTGTCTTATTAAAAACCAGTTCAGGTACTTGCTTGCTATGGATTTTTACCAGGTTGGGTGCCACTTTTGGGCCAGTATCACATTCAGTGACTCCTGGAACTGGGCTGTGCTAGACACCCGGGATGAGGAGCAGTTCCTGCAAAACTTCCAAGTTTGAAGACCTTTCTCTGTCTCCAGAGGGCTTGCCCCAACATTGGAGCTCTGCTCACTGTAGCCAACAAGTGAGGGTTACTCAGCAGAAGCTGACAACCCCAGATACAATGTCACTCACTGGGACGTGCATTCAGGATTGGGAAGCCCATGTTGGAGGCTGACACGTTGCTGGTGTAATGGCAATACATAAAGTTCTGCAGGGCATTAAATCTGTAGCTAGGTTTGCAGCTGGCACAGGAATCTGGCCACTAACGTGATGTGGGAGGTGCTGACAGCAGGCTAATTCGGGACAAGAGGGTGGGGCCTTACAGGAAGCTATAATGTAAATGCCCTTAAGACAAATTCAGCTACAAACAGCAAAAAAGTTAGCCAATTTGCCTGTCTTCTCTGATCTTTGCAAATAATGTGATGCAAGCTTCTTTTGATCTGGACCTGTTTTGAACTGACTGCCCTCTTCTATCCCCTACAGCCAGCTCCAGGACCAACTGAGCACCCCATCTCCTCCTCCTGTCTCATGATGGCACTGACCCTTCCCCCTTCTCTGTCCCGAACTAGCTCCGAGGGACAAACTGACCAAGCGCTGCCTCTTCTCCCCAGCCAGCCCCATGGACCGATAGAGCCCCTGCTCCAGGGACCAACTGATCCCCTATCCATTCCCACCCCAGCCAACCAGCATCAGGGACCCACTGACAGGTTGTTGGGACCTGCCAGCAGAGCCCCCACTGCGCTTCCCTACTCCAGAAGACCATGGTTGCCTTTCCCCTTCCACTATTGCTCAGCAACTGTGCCCTGGATGCTACTGTGACGTTGCACTCCATATGTTTTAAGGAAATAGGGTAATGAGTGTGAATATAATGTAATTAGAACATGCTTTATGCAAAAGGCGTCTTGTAAGGTATCATTACAAAGCTGATAATCATCCTGAGTGTGTTAATCCTATTTGTATGAATGTATCATTATTGTATCTGAAACTAGGAATATGAAGTATAACGCTGGGGTCCTATTGTAATTATGCAAAGTGTGGGCCATTAATGGTGGTTTGGAATCTGGATGGCCCCCATTAACTAGAACAATTGCCTGTAAATAGCTCTGTTTACTTGCAAACCTTCCTGGGTGCGTGTGGGCCAGCCCTGGAAGAATGGAGGCTGCGGTCTCACAGGACATGTGACCATGTCACCTGGTAATAAAATCCATCTTAAATCTAGTACTTTTCCATTTAGAAGGAGGGGTGGGGACCCAGAGAGACAAAAAATTCCCGCCTTGTGCCAAAGCTATAACAGGGGTGGAACAGAACACAGGGGCTGCCAGTCATGAGAAAACCCCTAGTTAGCACCTGAGCTGGAACTAACAAGGACTGTACCAGGGGAAAGGATTGGGCCCAGACTAGGAAGGAGTCTAGTCTGTGAAAGAAGCTCATTGGAACATCTCTGAGAGTGAGATATTACCTGTATCAGTTTCTTAATGTATTAAGCTTAGACTTGTATGTTTTTGCTTTATTTTGCTTAGTGACTTACTTTGTTCTGTCGGTTATTACTTGAAACCACTTAAATCCTACTTTTTATGCTTAATAAAATCACTTTGGTTTATTAGTAAACCCAGAGTAAGTGATTAATACCTGGGGGAGCAAACAGCTGTGCATATCTCTCTATCAGTGTTATAGAGGGCAGACAATTTATGAGTTTACCCTGCATAAGCTTTTTATAGAGTAAAACGGATTTTTGGGGGGGTTGGATCCCATTGGGAACTGGGTGTCTGGGTGCTGGAGACAGGTGACCCGCTGAGCAGTTTTTGGTTAAAATCTGCAGCTTTGGGGACATGAACCAGACCTGGGTCTGTGTTGCAGCAGGCTAGCGTGTCTGGCTCAACAAGGCAGGGTTCTGGAATCCCAAGCTGGCAGGGAAAACGGGCTCAGAGGTAATTCCAGCATGTCAGGTGACAGTCCCAAGGGGGTCTCTGTGACTGAACCCATCACAGTGGTGTAGTCGGTAGGATCTGTGCACAGCTGATTGCTTTGAGACACTGGTAGTGATTTTAAGTGAGTTTTAAGAGTGGTGGCTGGAGAACAAAGTAGTTACTGGTTTGTTATTTTCTGTTTGCTTATTTCCCTCATTCAAAATAAACAAAAGAAAGCAGGAAAATGACTACCAGTGAGGCAGCTACAAAACTAGAGCTGGACAGACTGGAAGCAGAAGAGAAGGCAAAGGACCACAAGTTTCAAATGTGGCAGGCAGAAATGAGGCTCAAAGCAGCAGCTGCGGCCACGGAAAACATGGAGGCAGACACAGCCAAACAAAGGGCTGCACACCAGCAAGCCCTGGACTTAAAAGACAAAGAAATTAAAGCACATAAAGCTGCTCAAGAGGAGAAGGAAAGAGAGAGGCAGCTAGCCCTGGAGTTAAAAGTCAAAGAAATTGAGGCCCAGATTGCGACCCAGAAGCATGAACTGGCTGTAATGATGTGGAAGAGACAAAACCCTTCAGCAGCTGGCTCCACTTCCTCAAAAATCCACAAATGGGAATGGTTATGCCCGCAATATGATGTATCCAATTACATTGCCAAATATTTCATCACCTTTGAGAGACTGTGCACTCTCCATGCGATTCCTGAGGATCAAAAAATGACAACTTTGGTTGCAAAATTGACTGGGAGAGCTATGGACATATTCAATAAGATGCCTATTGCTGATGCTTCAAACTATGGTAAATTTAAGGAACTGGTTTTGAAACAGTTCCAGATTACACCTGAAACCTACAAGGTAAAATTCAGGAGTCTTAAGCGGGGATCTGGATTAACTAATGTGGCCTATGTAAATGAAATGAGAAATGTGTTAGACAAGTGAGTGAGGGGAAAATGCATTACAAGCCTTGAAGAAATGTGTGATTTGGTTACTCAGGAACAGTTCCTGAATATGTGCAGTGATGATATAAAACAGTATTTGTGGAACAAAAAAGGTGAATGCAGTGTGTGAATTAGCTGGGTTTGCAGACTCTTATGAGCAATCACAAGCTGCAATTAAACATAAACCACTCGTAGAGGGGTACAGGGTTGGTGGAAAGCAGAATCATCGTTTTACCCCTAGGAAAAAGGAGGCTGGGCGTTCACCTCCCCGTTCCCGTTACTCATCCCAAGTCTCCTGTACAAGCAGAGAAGTCCAGAAGGTGCTATCATTGTAAGTCCACTGAGCACCTGAGGAATAAATGTCCTTGGCTGAGTGGGAACAGGCACAGGTAACACATGAAGCTGCTGCATCTCAGAGCACAGGGGTAATCCCAGACTACTGCCTCTGACCACACAGGATTTGTAAAAGTTGCTTCTACCCAACCAAGCAGTGAGCATATGCATGCTGTTAAGCTTCATGAAAAAGTCCTCCAAGGTTGGAGGGATACTGGTGCAGAAATTTCTGTGTTCAAGAGGGACCTGATCCATGAAAAGGATTTGTTACCAGGAAAAATGGAAGAATTAGAATTGGTGGGAGGTTACAAAGCCCTTGCACCTTTAGCTAAGGAACACATGGAAACTGGTGATTTGCAGGCTCAACTAACTGATGCAGCAGTGGCACACAATTTTGCACCGTTTCTACTGGGGAATGATTTTTCTGATGTAGCAGAATCTGTCCCAGGGTTTGTCAGCAGCAAGACGGAATCTTATGCTGAAAGCCTCAGAGGGGAGGGTTAAGTCACATGTGCTGCTAGGGAGATAGGAGAGTGTCTCTTTAATTCCTTGGTAGCAGTGGAAAATTGGCCATTGGGGGCAGGGATGATCTTAACCAGATCCTGTAGCCCAGGACTCAGGGCAGGTCCCTGCGGGAAAGGCTGGATAAAGCCAGCTCCTGTCGTGTGATCATCTCCCTGGGGGAGGGGGATGGTCCACCTTGTAACAGGGAGGCCTTCCCAGCTGCTGACTGCCAGGAAGTTGTAGTTCAGCAGGGGACAGGCCCGGACCTAGGGTGCACAGAGACATGTATCCTGAAGTGGAAGTTGGGGTCCAGGTGACTGCTGCAGTGGGAACAGACCCCAAGGACTCTGTAGCTGAAAGCAATTCCAATCTGAGTGAAGGGGGCAGGGGTTGCTGGCCAGTGAAGGGTCTGTCATAGCTGGTAGCTATGAGTCCGCAGCTGGATCACGGTCACCTTCCCTTTTGGGGAACTCAGGAGTGTCTGCCTCAGAGGGGAGCCCAGAAAGGGAAGTCCAGACGGAAGGTGACGGGGAACAGGAGGAGGGTGAAGGATCTGCATCTGAAATGCCAGACCCCCTCACCTGTTGATCAGGTTTTAAGGGAAGACTGGGGGTCAGATCTCCTGGAGGCGAGAGTCCACCCAGCTGACCTTTTGGGAACATTGCCAGCAATGCCCCTCTGCCATGTACATTGGCCAAACCGGACAGTCTCTATGCAAAAGAATTAATGGACACAAATCTGACATCAGGAATCATAATACTCAAAAACCAGTAGAACACTTTAACCTGTCTGGCCTTTCAATGACAGACCTGCGGGTGGCTATCTTACAACAGAAAAACTTCAAAAACAGATTCCAATGAGAGACTGCTGAGCTGGAATTGATATGCAAACTAGACACAATCAACTCAGGATTGAATAAGGACTGGGAATGGCTGAGCCATTACAAACATTGAATCTATTTCCCCTTGTAAGTATTCTCACACTTCTTATCAAACTGTCTGTACTGAGCTATCTTGATTATCACTTCAAAAGTTTTTTTCCTCTTACTTAATTGGCCTCTCAGAGTTGGTAAGACAACTCCCACCTGTTCATGCTCTCTGTATGTGTGTATATATATATCTCCTCAATATATGTTTCACTCTATATGCATCCGAAGAAGTGGGCTGTAGCCCACGAAAGCTTATGCTCTAATAAATTTGTTAGTCTCTAAGGTGCCACAAGTACTCCTGTTCTTTTTGCGGATACAGACTAACACGGCTGCTACTCTGAAACTTTTGGGAACAGAGAGTGGAGTGACCAAAGGGATCTTACCAATCCAAAGCACTCCATTGAAAGATGTTGTTCCTGCTATGTTTGTAAGAGATAAAAACTGTCTCTTCAAGGCAGGAGGAAGAAACTTTGCATTTGGGAAACTTCACAAGCGGGTGGGGTCCAACACAAAGAGATTCCAGAGGGAGGGGCCGAGGGCAGGCATGGTTGCGGTCCACCCTTTCCTTGCCAAATCCTCAAACACATGCCTTAATTGCGAGCCTTCTCCAAAGAGACAGAAGAATCTGTGTCTAAACCCCTACCACGGTACACAAAGGGGTTGGGAAATGCAACAGATGCTGAACAAGCTGAACTGTGTGAACAGAGCCTGTCCACCATAGATTTGCTGCTTATCTCATGTCTTTTGCTAGACAAAGGAGTTGATGCTAATAACAAACACTGTGAAAATGTGTGACATACCTGCTTTGTGGAAAAAGCTTTTGTACATGCTAGGGATGGTGACAAGACAGTCCCACAAACACGTTGCTTTTCAGCTTATACCTGTAAACAAGTTGGAAGCTTGGCACAGCAGCAAAAACATAACAGGCCTAAACTACTGTGTGGAAGGGGAAACTGAGGCACACCGCCTCATGGATTGGTGGCTAAATGCCAAGACACCTACACTTTAACAGATATTGCTATCTGCATTCTGCTAGCAATAGTACACCCCAACATTTTTTCAGGCACCCAGGTACCAGGAACCCCAAACCTTGCTAGGACACCTATGAATGACATCAAAGGGTTTAAAGGTACTGGAAGGGGGCGTGACCAGAGACGAACAGGGATTTTACACATACTGCCTCCGCCATGGACAGTGTCCAGGACTCCGGCAGCAAGTTGGGGAAGAGGGTGTTACGTTGCATTCCATATGTTTTATGGAAATAGGGTAATGAGTGTGAATATAATGTAACTAGAACATGCTTTATGCAAAAGATCTCTTGTAAGGTATCATTACAAAGCTTATAATCTACTGAGTGTGATCATCCTATTTGTATGAATGTATCATTATTCTATCTGAAACTAGGAATATGAAGTATAACTCTGGAGCCCTACTGTAATTACGCAAAGTGTGGGCCATTAATGGCGGTTTGGAAATCTGGATGGCTTGCATTAACTAGGACAATTGCCTGTAAATAGCTCTGTTTACTTGCAAACCCTCCTGGGTGCCTGTGGGCCAGCCCTGGAAGAATGGAGGCTGGGGTCTCACAGGACATGTGACCATGTACCTGGTAATGAAATCCATCTTAAATCTGGTATCTTTCCATTTAGAAGGAGGGGTGGGGACCCAGAGAGACAAAAAATTCCTGCCTTGTGCCAAAGCTATAAAAGGGGTGGAACAGAACACAGGGGCTGCCAGTCATGAGAAAACCCCTAGTTACCACCTGAGCTGGAACTAACAAGGACAGTACCAGGGGCAAGGATTGGGCCCAGACTAGGAAGGAGTCTAGTCTGTGAAAGAAGCTTATTGGAACATCTCTGAGGGTGAGATATTATCTGTATCAGTTTCTTAATGTATTAGGCTTGGACTTGCATATTTTTGCTTTATTTTGCTTGGTGACTTACTTTGTTCTGTCAGTTATTACTTGAAACCACTTAAATCCTACTTTTTATGCTTAATAAAATCACTTTGGTTTATTAATTAACCCAGAGTAAGTGATTAATACCTGGGGGAGCAAACAGCTGTGCATATCTCTCTATCAGTGTTATAGAGGGCAGACAATTTATGAGTTTACCCTGCATAAGCTTTATACAGAGTAAAACGGATTTTTGGGGGGGTTGAATCCCATTGGGAACTGGGTGTCTGGGTGCTGGAGATAGGTGACCTGCTGAGCAGTTTTTGGTTAAAATCTGCAGCTTTGGAGGCGTGGACCAGACCTGGGTCTGTGTTGCAGCAGGCTAGTGTGTCTGGCTCAACAAGGCAGGGTTCTGGAATCCCAAGCTGGCAGGGAAAACGGGCTCAGAGGTAATTCCAGCACATCACGTGACAGTCCCAAGGGGGGGGGGTGTCTCTGTGACTGAACCCGTCACAGCTACCTCCAACCCATCTATCAGGTACTGGTCAAGGCCCCTGCTTCACCCTCCAACACGTGCACCGTAGCAGGCTTTGCTACTAGATTGGTATAGTGAAAGTTACCTAAAACCATAAAAAATGGCCTTAAGAAGTCAGACCAATAGTCTATCTAGCTCAGTACCCTGTCTTGTGCCAGATGCGTCAGAGGGAATGACCAGAACAGGGCAGTTTTCCAGAGATCCATCCGCTGTCGTCCAATTCTAGCTTCTGGCAGTCATAGGCAGGGACGCTGAAACTTGGGAGGCCAAGGGGCCATGGCCCTCCCATTTTTGAAAGTGGACGGGCCTGTCCTGTCCCTTTTTGCCCAGGGCCCTCCTCTTCACCCACAACGTCCTATACCCTGGCCAGGCCAGAAGCTGGAGCCCAGCCTGGGTAAGAGTGGCCCGGGGAGCTGTGGGGAGCTGTGGACCCTCTGTCTGCCTAGGGTGAGTGCAGGGCCTGAGAGCGGCCACTGACCGGTGTTCCCAACCCCCTACCCAGGGCAGATGGAGGATCCCTGGGTCCCCCCACCTGCCTGTGCAGCTTTCCATGGCCTGGCTGTGGCTCTTTGGTCCCCAAGGCCCCATCCTCAGCCAGAAGCTGGAGTCTGATTGGGGTAAGTGCCAAGTGGGCAACTGTGGGGAGCCACAGACCCTCTATCTGCCCTGGGCGGGGGACCCGTGGACACAAGCCAGGGGCTGCTCTCAGGCCACCCCCACCCTGGGGGGGTGGAGGGGCCCAGGCTCCCCAGTCCAGCTCCGCCAGGGGGTAGAGCCTCGGGGGAAGAGAAGGGACAGGGGGCCCTCAGACCCCTCTCACTTTTAGGAAGAATCGGTGGCCCCTGCTCAGAGATTTAAGGACACTCAGGGTATGCAGTTGCATCCCTGACCATCTTGGCTAATAGCCACGGAGGGACCTCTCCTCCAGGAGCGTCTCATTCTTTTCTTAGCCTAGTTACGCTTTTGGCCTTCACAACACTTACACCGAAGGATTGGCTGCATGAGCATCTCATGCGGTACCCACAGCGCCCATTGATTTCGACGGGACTTCTAAGCACACAGAGAAGACAGGGTCCGACTCGCACCGAAAAGGGGACGTTGGAAACCAGCGAGGAAGCCGCCAGGCCGGAAGGGAGACGCGTGCCTGGAAAGAGCTGGTCACGGTTTCGCTGGGGTGCGGTTGGGGCGCGGCTCTCGCTGGCTTTCCTGTGCCCAGAAATACCTGCTTCGACACCCCGGCTTTTCAGACTCCGCCGTGCGGACGCTGCTTGCCAGAGAGCCGAGGCAGGGCGGGCGGATCCCGGACCGAGCCAGGGATGGAGCGGCTCGTCCACGCCGCCTTGGCGCGGCTGAGCGAGGAGGAGCTGGCGCGCTGCGCGTTCTACCTGCGGAGCTCGGAGCCGGCGCGCGGCGCCCGGGCCGAGCTCCAAGGCGCAGATGGGAGCCCGGCGCAGCTGGCGCAGCGCTACGCTGGCCGGGCCGCCGAGGTGCTGAGAGAGGCGCTCCGCGACACCAGCGAGGCGCTGGCCAGCCAGGAAACGGCGGGAGCAGCGGCAGCGCCAGGTAAAGGCAGCTGGCGAGGGCGGAGCGTGAAGGGGGTCGGGCTGTAACCGGAGCAGCGCCACCGAGTGCGAGGCGCTGATCCGGGCTAGCTGGCACCCGCCACAGCCCCCCTCCCCGGCTCACCTGCCGCAAGCCCCGATCCACGCCGCGGCGAAGGGCCTCTCGGAGCTAGAACGGAGTCGGGAATCCGCCCCCCTGCCAAGACAGCCCCCACCCTCGGGCTAGTGCGGGGGCTGCAGGATTCCAGCCCATTGCCTATCAGCTCAGTGAGCAAAGCCCCCCCCCTTCAGTCCACGTGTGTGTGTGTGTGTGTGGGGGGGGGGGGGGGGGTTAATATTAAGTACCGAACAACAGCTTTCACCCCCCAGCCACAAAACAGGGGTCTGTGTTTAAACAGCCAGGGGAGCCATCCAGCTACCCCTGCCCTGTCTGTTGGAGTAGGCAGCTCTCTGGTTTTGCTAAAGAATTAGACTAGACAGAGGGAAGCACGGCCCTGTGTTTCAAAGCATGAGAGAGGTGAGTGAAAAACCTACGAGATCTGTTAAAATAGGAAGTCCAGGGGTGCGTGAGTAGGTACTGACAGTGCTGGAGATAAAGCTCCAATAGTACGTGGTCCCATTCTCACAGCCGCTACAGAATTATATTGTTCTGGCAAGCTAGCCCGCCGGGACTCTATTTGTTTCCTGTAGGCACAGCCCCGGTGCATTATCTCTGGATCACAGATTCAGTGCCTGCAGGTATGAACTGGCGTTATCAACCATTCAGACTGAAAACTAGGACATCTAGCCAAGTGAATTATGTAATCCACAGGTGGAATCGGCTGCTAGTGAAAATGAGGGCAAAACTCCCACTGACTCCAATAGGAGCAGGATTTCACATCACACCTGCAAAACTAAGCAAGGCTCATGAACAGACATTTGTTAATAAGAAATAAGAAAGACTGTGCCCAGGCTGGAGATTTACATTGCCAATCCCAGTATTATAGCTTTCCTTTTGTGTTTGAGAAACTAAACTGAAAACTTAAAAAGAGGGTCCCAGAAATAGGCTGTAAAGATGCACTTCACCTGACTAAGACAGTAATTTAGAGAGACAGGGTGGGTGAGGTAATATTTCTTATTGGACCAATTTCTGTTGGTGAGAGAGTCAAGCTTACACAGAACTCTTCTTCAGGATATTACCTCACTTACCTTGTCTCTCTAATGTCCTGGGGCGAACACAGCTACAACACCACTGCAAACCACAGACACCAACCCAGGAGCTGGAATCAAAATGTTTTTCCAGTTTTGTTTATATAATCAAAGTTAATATCCTATAACTTGGCAGGTTGAGAGCTGATAGCCAATAAAAAAAATTAATGTAAACAGGACATAAGCCTGTTATCCTCAATTTTTATATAAGTCTGACCCAAACAAAATCACTATTTCCTTCTATGAGAATTTTACATAAGTAAAGCTCATAATCCATACAGACAAAGTTTTAAGTGTAGAACAATAAGTCTGTTATATATTAGGGGTTCTGAAGAGATTGTGGTCAAAACAACAGTTTGATACCAATTAAGTACTACTACTATTTTGTTTAAAATGAGTTTTTCCAAGTTTTGATATAACAGACAGTTCACTCCTGTAGTTCTTGTATAAAATAGAATGTAGGTGATGCTAAAAAAAAAAAAAAGTGAAATGGAATTAAAAGAGGATTGAAACTCAATTTACAGACAGTGCAGTACAATACAGACAGGGTTTGAATGTTAAACATTTAAAATGAGGAACACTCCTCTGCAGTCCTCTTCCTATTTTTATTAACTTATTTTAAGGGAAGGGAACAGTCTTCCTTTCCAAATCAGTCCCTGAACATAAGTAACTTAAATGCAGAATAATAAGCCACCAGATAAAGATTTAGAAGTTAGTTTCCAGTTGAGGTAAAGTTCAGCACAGCAAGTTTACAGTGTATGGGCCAGGGTGAGGCTCTATTTTGGGCTTCTCTCCCCAAGGCCTTTTTGGCCAGAGATTTTGTATTGGTGCTGCCTGCCACTGTTTCAATTTAAATGGTAGTAGCAACAGTAGGAGAACTAGTGTAGATAAGGCACTGGCAGTATTTTAACCATGGTGTCAAGTAAAGTTTCTGAGTAGGCTTAGATAACACTGTGCTTAATATACTGACAGCTGCCTTAACTCCTAGTCACTGTTGCCACGAGCAGTGGAGTTGGAGCAATACTGAGAAACTTGACAAAAAAAGCCTAGTTCAGACACAGGCTTAACTCACCTGGTCCAACTGCAGAGCGGGAGAAGCATATTCCTAGGCCTGCAGTGATGTGTGCATTTAGCATGGGGGGGAGGGGGAGGGAAGATTCTGAATCTGGTTTGTCTCTATAGCAGTTTGCATTGTCCAACGTGTCAATTGTGACTTACAAAAAATTAGGAAAGGAAGATATTAAAAAGTCATACTAAAACAGCTTCACCTGTCATTTGAGCTGCACTTATAAATTACTTGTTTTTAAATATCCACACAGCTGCTGTACTGAGAACTGGTGAACAACAAACCGGGAATCGGAGAAGTGATACAAGTTTTAAAGGAAGAAGAACTGAGCAAAGTGACTATGACGAACTGGTAATTGTACTTATTTTTCAGTTTTCTCAGAACAGTTCAATACCCATGAAGCCTCTGGGCCAAGTTCTCCTCCCAGTTTTATGGGTGCAACTTCCCTGGACTTCAGTGGGAGCTGCCCTTGTGTGACAGAGAGCAGAATCGGCCTGATATTTGTAAATAATTGAATTTTGCTGAATTATGCAGTTCTCTCAGGTTAATAGAGATGACATTGAATAGTTTGCTTAATCCTGCTATACTGTGGGCTGGAGCCTGAGTACAGCCAGGTTAAGCAGAATTTCCAAAAGGGGATCTCCCTTGGGATTGAGGGATGGAAAGCTCCCCTTGGTATGCAGGTCATGGCCCATCCTATAAACATGGCCAGTTGTAGGGCTTACTACCATGTAACCCCATCAAAATTAATGGGCTTATTCACAGCAGTAATCCATATGTGAAGATATGTTTGCAGAATTAGGCCATTAGCTATTTCATGGCTGTAACTATAGCCCCTCGACGATAGTAGTAATTGCTTCCCCTATGCTCTGTCTACAAGAGGGATTATGGGTAGTGAATTTGCATGATTATGGATCAAGTGGCCACTCTCCTCTCCCTCAACCCAGGATCAGGCATTGTCATGGAGAGTTGGCATGGAGCATTGCTCCTGGAGCAGGATAATATCCTGAGAGAATTTTGAAAAACAGGAAAAGCTTGGAAGCAAATCAGCATCACGTGCAAAATTAAAGGAAGCTATACTTACACCTAAGATACGAATGCTGGAAATATGCCTGTCAACTTTAATAAATTCCCAAATAAAAATAATGAGAGAGGATACAATCCTGGAGCTCTCAGGCTCTGATCCATAAAGGTATTTAGGCTTCTAACCTCTATTGACTTCAATGGAAGTTAGGAGCCTAGATATCTTTGTGGAACTGGGCCTTAGAGGTATAGCTAGGGTGACCAGATGTCCCGATTTTATAGGGACAGTCCTGATACTGCAATTAATAGCAATTTTTTTTTTTAATGGCACTGTTAAATAGAATACCAATTGAAATTTATTAAATATTTTGGATTTTTTTCCTACATTTTCATATATAGTGTTTGTGTTGTAATTGAAATCAAAGTATATATTTTTGTTTACAAATATTTGTACTGTAAAAATGATAAAGAAATAGTATTTTTCAATTCACCTCATAAAAGTACCATAGTGCAATCTCTATCATGAAAGTTGAATTTACAGATGTAGAATTATGTAAAATAAACTTGCATCAAAAATAAAATGTAAAACTTCAGAGCCTACAAGTCCACTCAGTCCTACTTCTTGTTCAGCCAATCGCTAAGACAAACAAGTTTGTTTACATTGAAGGGAGATAATGCCGCCCTCTTCTTATTTACAGTGTCACCAGAAAGTAGGGTGACCAGACAGCAAGTGTGAAAAAATCAGGATGGGGGTGTGGGGGGGTAAATAGGAGCCTATATAAGAAAGAGACCCAAAAATCGGGACTGTCCCTATAAAATCGGGACATCTGGTCACCCTACCAGAAAGTGAGAACAGGCATTTGCATGGCACTTTTGTAGCCGGCACTGCAAGGTATTTACGTGCCAGATATGCTAAAACATTCGTATGCCCCTTCATGCTTTGGCCACCATTCCAGAGGACATGCTTCCATGCTGATGATGCTTATTTAAAAAAAAAAAAAAAACATTAATTAAATTTCTGACTGGACACCTTGGGGGAGAATTGTATGTCCCCTGCTTGGTTTTACCCTCATTCTGCCATATATTTCCTGTTATAGCAGTCTTGGATGTTGGCCCAGCACGTGTTGTTCATTTTAAGAACACTTTCACTGCAGATTTCACAAAACGCAAAGAAGGTACCAATGTGAGATTTCTAAAGATAGCTACAGCACTCCACCCAAGGTTTAAGAATCTGAAGTGCCTTCCAAAATCTGAGGGACACAAGGTGTGGAGCTTGCTTTCAGAAGTCTTAAAAGAGCAACACTCCGATGTGGAAACTACAGAACCCAAACCACCAAAAAAGAAAGTCAACCTTCTGCTGTTGGTGTCTGAGTCAGATAATGAAAATGAACATGCATCGGACCACACTGCTTTGGATTGTTATTGAGCAGAACCCATCATCAGCATGGACGTATGTCCCCTGGAATGGTGGTTGAAGCATGAAGGGACATGTGAATCTTTAGTGCATCTGGCATGTAAATATCTTGCGACACCGGCTACAACAGTGCCATGAGAACACCTCTTCTCACTTTCAGGTGACATTGTAAACAAGAGGGCAGCATTATCTCCTGCAAATGAAAACAAAACTTGTTTGTCTGAGCGATTGGCTGAACAAGAAGTAGAACTGAGTGGACTTGTAGGCTCTAAAATTTTAGATTTGAATTAAAAGAACAAACCAGTTTTTTGTACATAATTCTATATTTGTAAGTTCAACTTTCATGATAAAGAGATTGCACTACAGTACTTGTATTAGGTGAATTGAAATAGTATTTCTTCTGTTTTTTTACAATGCAAATACTTGTAATCAAAAATAAATATTAAGTGAGCACTGTACACTTTGAATTCTGTGTTGTAATTGAAATCAGTATATTTGAAAATGTAGAAAACATCCAAAAATATTTAAATAAATGGTACTCTATTACTGTTTAACAGTGCGATTAATTGCGATTAATTTTTTTAATCGCTTGACAGCCCTATTAGCAACACATCAGTTTGATGTTATAGACAAGGCTATAGAAGCCCAATCCTACAGAGGCTCCCCCAGTCAGTGGGATTTCTCTTAGTAGAGTAGTTGCAGGATTGGGCCCTCAATCGTGTGTTACGTGTAGAAAAACCATACTGTGTTAGAATGCTGTTGTTCAGTTAAGCTACAGATCATTCATCAAACATACATTTTGAATTAACAGGATACGTATGACATGAGCAAAACCCGTGTGGCTTTTATGATGTGTGTGACAACAGGCAGGCACGGTGCAGAAAAGGATATTGAAGTAATGAATAAGTGGTTTGGCAAGTACCAGTTTGAAACGCCTTCTGGAGAGTGCATAGATCCTAATGGGCAGGTAAGTCTTAAAAATTATACCATACCAGGCAGATAGCTTCAAATGGAATGCCTTCCACACCCCTAGTAAGGGCTCACTTGGTGCTATTTGAAGTTGTACTGAAGCAGAAATCAGTACTGTAAAATGTTTAGAAAATATTTTCTCACCAGAGCCCAGAGGTATTGATTATCTTTTATAGACAGGGCTTGGGTTAATTGAAGTACCTGAAGCTATGGATGTGGATCCCTTGATGGCTGATCTTCCCAGGGAAAGGGACAGCCTAATGCAGAAAATGTTTAAAACTTTAGCTCCCTGGGTAGCAATAGAACTTCTGCAAATGAGCTCCCCTCCTCCAATGCCCCACAAATCCAAATGCTTGGGACACTCAGTTTCCTTATCTGCAGCTGTGTGGCTATAGGCTGGCTCGATTAACCACTCTGAATGATTGATTCCAGGCTTGACTTGAGACTATCTGAGCCAAAAAAAATAGTAAATTTAGAAGGTTTTTTCTTCCTTCCCCTTTTACCCCTTAATTGCCAATCTGCTGTACATTATTAGGCTATGGGGCTTTTTCCCTACCTTTGATTGCCCTTTTGTGGAAGGGCTAATCTTTAGGCCTCATGATCTTTGTAAGGGACCGAGACATAGGCAGTGTGGCCTAGCAGTCACAGCTAGGCTGGTATCCATCAGGCAAGGATGACCAAGAGGTGGTAATCAGTGAGCAGGGATCGGAGTAATTGCCAGAGTGAAGATCAATAAGGAAGAGTTAGAGTCAGGCAAGGGATGGAGTCCAGTGAGCTGTCAGTCAAGGAGATCTTGATAATGCTGTCATTACAGCATTGCTGAAACTGGCCCTTTTTCTTCCATAATTCCTTTGTGTGTTTCCTAAGATTATAAAAATCAAGTACAATATTTGGGTCGGATTCTACCTTTGCTTACACTTGTGCAACACTATTGATTTTAATGGCAGTTGTATCTGTGTAACAGAGTGCAGAATTTGGCCCAACAATGTTATTTCTGTGTGCCTGAGGTAATGTGAATAATTTCTAAAATACTGTTGCACCAACTTCCTGCAAAGTTTTTGTACCATATCATGCTGAAAAATAAAAATCTATGAATTTAAGAAAACATGAATGTATTTGAATTTTAAAGGTGCCAGTATAGACTGCATTGAACACCCAAAATGTAGTACAGTATATGAAGTAAAGCGCTTGACAGCTTTCATATTTGCATTTACATGCTAAAGTTATCATTTCTCAGGTCAGTTTCCTTTCTGCTCAGATCCAGTGGTACAGCACCACAAAATCTGTATGTGCAAAAGGAAATGCTTGCATTTTAGAATTCAGGCTCATTCCTGGTATTAAAATGCAAGGCTGAAAAAGCTAATCCATAACCCCTATTTACAAATGAACCCACCCAATCTTGCTCCCATTCAAGTCAATCTGAATTTTGCAATTGATTTCAGAGGGAATAGGATAAGACCTTAGGGATTTCAGTGGGAATTCTGGGGGCACAGCTGCAGAACTGACTTCTAAATACTCTCATGATTCTTCTTTTAAGGAGCTGAGTAAAATTAGATTAGTGGCAGGCAAATGTCAAATGGTTATGAAGTTCTGTAAACTTGTAATTATAAAGCAAACTTTTCAGAACCTCTTTATTTTGGGGCAAAGGGGCTCATGGACTTTCCATCACCACATCCTCATTCTGGAGCATTTTTAAATTAAACAAAGTACATGTTTTGAGGAATCAATTACCCTTCAAAACTCTTCCTTTGCCATTGCTCCCATCATTTCTTCAGTTGAGATAAATTAACTGGAACTTTAGAGTATTTACCAGGAAAAAAAATACACATGCCAAGATCTTTGCCTTGTATCAAAACCTGTAATTCCTTGATATATTTTTTAGCACAGCGGGCACTCACCTCCGTGACATCTCCTGCTAGTCATCCAGGAATTAGCTCAGTTCCAGCGTCAGAGCACCTCCTGCTGGCTGGTGTCTTCCTACCAGTGCCTGCTTCCTCCTGATCTCCACCACTTATAGCACTTCAGGCGCCACATCCCTCCTGGACCCCAGTGTCCCTTACCTTTGGGTGCTGCCCCACAGCAGTGCCCCCACACTCTGGGTCTTCCCTCCTCAGGGAACCCCAATCCCCTAAGTCCACCTCGCCTCAGTAACCCTCTGCTAGTCCTCATCTAGTCCCTTCCCTCAGGAGCAAGCTGCAGTCTGAAGTGGTCACTCATCATCAGCCAGGGGGTTTGGACCTGTTGCCTTTCAAGCCCCAGCTGCCTCCCTGCAGCCCTAGTACCTCCCCTGGCCTTTAGCAAGGCCTCAGCCTGGGGACTCACCAAGCCAGAGCTCCTCAGCTCTGCCTGCCTTTCCCCAGCCCTGCTCTGTCTCAGGTACCCTGCTTGCTGTTCCCAGCAGCCTGGTCCTCTCTGTTCCTCAGCTGGAGCAAGAGTCCTCTCTCAGTCCCTCAGCCTGCCCTTTTATCAGGGTCAGCTGGACCCTAATTGGGTGTGGCTACACCTGTGGCTGTTTACCCAACCAGCCTCCCTTGGCTGCTTTTAATCCCTTCTTAACCGGAGCGGGGTGACCGCCGTGCTACAATTTTAGATGAATAATATCAAGAGTATTGCTCAACTACAGCAGTTTAAATCACAAATCCTTACAGGTCTGATTATGATCTCACTTTGCAAGCGTAAATGAGGATCAATTTTTATGAATTTGCTGAGGTGCCAATTAGATTTTAAAGATGAAATCTAACAAACTAAATTTGTCAATTTGATAAGTTTTATAACTAATATAGGAATGGAATCTAGTTAGGATAACTCCTTTTTATTGAGTCCAGGGAGCGTAACTTACTAATTTTAATGCAAGATTCTATTCACGCCAGCTTTTACTTTGGACAGTATTTCTCAAATCAAGACACGTGATGCTCTTAATCAATCAAGATTTTGATAATTCACCTAGAACCACATATGTGTACAATCAACAGTTCATCAATCAAGTGTAGACCTAGCCAATGTTCTAGGCATGTACTGAACACAAAAATAAAGTCTTGCAAGCAACTGTCATAGACTAAGGTTGAGATTCTGCACTTATCTCATATACCAGTACAAATCATTAACATTTCTAATTACAGTTACTTATGATCATCGGTCATCAATTCTTCAGTACCTCCAACACATTTACCGCTCTTCCCATATTTCTCCAAGTAGTAAGGATGCACTTGTCTTAAAGATACTTTTAAGAATCCCTGTTGTTTGAATGGGGTGGCATGGAGGGGACAAATTTAAATTTTAAGAACAATTGTATAAATTATAGTTTTAAATCTCTTAGGCCAGTTTGCATGGGCTTACAAAGACGAGCATGCTTATAGCAATAGTTAGTTAATATGCAACATATAGTTACTTGAGGTCTCACTAAAGAGTGTAGGCTCAAGATAACTTTCAGTTATTTATATTCAAGATCAGAAAGAGAAATACAAGCTGAGGTGAAATCTCACCATTTCTTTGTCCTGTAACCCAAGAGGAAGTGAAAGCTGTTCACCACGCTGGTCAGTGTCCAATAGCACATCTGGGTTCTGCAGCTAATCAGTAAGCTCTTCTTCCTGTAACCCTGGATGAAGGGAGAGGCTGTTTAACGGGATAAGCAAAACTCTGTGGTCCCATAAGGTGACCCAGTTTATGTATCCTGTTTCAGGGTCTGTTGGAGAAGGGCAATCCTCTGATTTTCTATCTGATGTCCAACTGAGGGCTCAGATTTCAGCTATTTCTCTTTTGTTTCCATTGGTATCCAGTAGATGGCATAAGCATATAACAAATTTCTTCAATCCTTTTCTTATCGGAAGCTTTTTATGTTGGATTAATTTCAAGGATTTTTATTTCAATCCTCTACAGACTAACCTGTTTGCCCTGCAGCATGGGGTCACAGCGCTACTCAGGTTTGGCAGAGCCACCGGTTTCATGACAGAGGGGTGGCCGGACAAAATTTGAGTGAGTAGCGTTTTGACCTGGTGCACAGGGTCACACCACCACTCAAATTTGGCCAGTCCCCTGTCTGTCATGATGGAAGGGTGGCCAGACCCAATCTGCCATGCCAGGCTGCTGCCCAGAAATCTGCCACCCTAGTCAGCTGCCTAGTTTCCCTGTAGCTAGTGCAGCCTCTGATGATGGGCATACATTGATTCTCATTATCTTTAGCTCCAAGAGGAAGCTAAAGGTTTGGAATATGCATAAGGGCAATTGGTGGCAGTCTTAGGCTATGTCTACACTGCTCAGCTTACAGTGGCAGAGCCGTGCCGCTACAGCAGTGCTGCTGTAAGGTACGCAGTGTAGCCACTCTTTGTCGGCAGGAGAGAGCTCTCTTGCCGACAAAATAAAACCACCTCCAACGAGGGGCGGTAGCTTTGTTGATGGGAGAGTGTCTCCTGCCCACAAAGTGCTGTCCAGCGCATTTTGTCGGTAAATTTTTTGTTGGGCAAGGGTGTGGTTTTTTTCACACTCCTGACCGACAAAAGTTTTACCGACAAAAGTGTAGCGTAGACATAGCCTTAGTTGCTGCAGACAGAAGGGCAGAGTGAGAATTGTAGCTGTTAACAATGTTTTTCAGGGCATGTTTGATACCTCTGGCTTCTTACAACTTATAGTAGCTTTATAGTAATATAACTCTAATGACCTTAGTGGGGTTACTCCTCATTTACAATTATGTGAGTAGTATCTGAAGCAGTCTCTAAGGCCCCAATTCAGCAAGGTACTACCTGGGACCTCACTGTCTACTTATTGGTTGGTTAGCACAGGCAGGCAGAGTCCCTGGAGTAATGACAGAGGCACACAGAACATCTCTTTATTAGTGGATGAGGGCACAGAGGGAGCTCCCCTCCTACCAGTAATGCTGCTGACCAAACACAGTTTTGTTTTCTCCCTACAGCAGGAAGCACATTCACCCCTGAACTACCTCTCAGAGTTACTTTCTGCATCAGGGGCCTTTCCCTGCTGGGAGGAACCACTCACTTAGGAGCGATCTGTTGGTGTGCTCAGAAACACCCACTCACCCACCAGTACAATAACTGTTACAATGTTTAAGAAGAAAGTGACAGACTTTATTCATGTGGTTAGTACCATTGATTTCAATAAGACTTTTTCACATGCCTAATTTTAGGCATATGCTTAAGTACCTTGCTGGTTTGGGCTCTAGATCAAGAAGGGAAGAAATCTAAATCACATAATACAGCTTTTTGTTAGCTATTATTATTTATTTGTATTATAGTAGCATCTAGGAGCCCAAGTCATGGACCCACTATGTACAGTTAATGATACTGCAAGGTGTAATAGTGGCTTTAAAACTTTTTATGGCTAATTAAATTGATCTTTTAGCCTTATTATTTCATTTGTTAATAAATAATCTCTTTTGAGAATTAATTGTTTTGATCAGCATATCTAACACAGCTGTTTGTGACAGGAAATATTGCCAGCACTGGAAGAGTTCCGGGATCAAATCAATCAATCTGAGGATGAAATTAGCTGCTGCCTCATTACTCTTATGAGTCATGGGAGGAGTCACGGCCTCATTCAGGGGAAAGATGGTGACACAGTTGACCTTGATGATATATTTGCATTATTCAACAATATACAATGCCCAAAGCTCCAAGAAAAACCTAAAATCTTTATCATTCAGGCATGCAGAGGAGGTGAGCAGGACATTAAGTAGTGTTTGTAGGAGTAGTACTGAATTTCAGACTCTTTCTATGAAGGTTTCATTTCAGGTCTCTATAAAGGGCTTACAGTATGTATTATTAAATCTAGCCCAGTGACCTCAGCAGTTCTCTGTACTCTGGTGTTGGACAGCTGGATTCAGGCCCAGTTCTGGTCTCTCAGTCTCGGAGCAGCCAGCATTGAAAATAACACAGAGAACACGTGTTCCACCCAGAGAGGGCGGCAATGCCTTGTGTTACTGCACAGTGACATCCTGGCCTGTAAATAACACCCCATTACAAAACGCCAAAATGAATCTAACCTATCCTCCTAACCCAGCAGAATGGTGGAGGTGACAAGGGCCTCAAAGTTAGCAAAACTTATGTAATGGAAAATGGGATAGTCCTCAGGGCTCTGATGGGAAACTGAAGACAAACCCCTTCCTCACAAGAAAAGGTACATAAGGCCTGACTTCAATTAGTGCCTGCTCTTATTGGGCAACCTCCTGGCTTAACAGTTTGCCCCCACAGTATCCACAAGGGTATGGAGTACAAATATCCATCTTCTTAGAAAGGCCAGCTTTGCCAAGCAACAGACTTTTTTCAGTCCATTGAATAGTCCCATAAGACTGATTTCACTGATGAAATGCTTGTGGGGATTTGCTATATATAAGATGCAATATTTCACAAGTACAGTTTTATCAAAATTGATACACAGAGTCAGAAATAATACACTGCCATTTTTTACCAGGAGACTGTGTTTCCTAATTATTAAAAGAAAGGGCTGGGAGCCAAAGAGGAATCAGGGTTCCAACAGGCAGACAGGCTCATGGGGTCCTAATAGATTCAGAGAGGCACCTAAAAGAATCTTATCCTAATCATCTGAACCTCATAGATCTCCAAAATGGATATAGAAAGCTCCCAAGAACAGTCTCTTTCATGATATTTTGTGGGGCTCTGGGAAAGATGTAACCAAAACTTGAATCCACCCCCAGTTCAGAGCAGACTTTCGGTTTTAACGCAAGTCAAACATCAACCGAGATCAATGGTTCTTTGCAGACTTGAGCTGTTGCTATTTGCACAACTTTAGACATTATTGTCCCCCATAAGCCACTTCCCCCCACAGCCAGGCCGCACCTTCCTCCCAGACATTGAGACCGTATAGTAGAGTTGGTTGATAAAATTATTTTATTTATCATTACAATATTTGAAATTAAAGTGTTGTTTTAATTCTTCAGGTTACTGAGATACATGATTTTTGTTTTCAAAATTTTAGTGAAATTTTCATCAATTTTTGGTTTCAAAATGTTTTTCAATATTTTTGATTTTTGATTTTTTTTGTTTTTTCTCTTTTATCCCTTTTTCTTCTTCTTTTTCAATTTTTTCCAATTTGCAGTGGATAGAGGGAGGGACAATGGAAAAAAAGAAGGGGGAAAAAAGGAAAAATGACAAACCAGAAAATTGAATTAAAAAAAAAAGGAAGAAAAATCCTGTTATTCATTTTCTAATTTTGAGTTTAAAAAAAGTAAGAATTTCTGATTTTGATAAAAATAATATATTTAAACAAAATGTACTTTACTCAAAAAGTTTCCTCAACTCTGCTATCTAATAATCCAGCTAGCTAGCTAACCCCATTACCACCATATCTCAGTCCCTGCATTCCTTCAGTAGCTATAGGTGGGAGTGCCAGGATGGGAAAATATTCTGATACCTTGTAGCTTTTGTACAAGAGAAACAAGTGTATAAACAGCGCATGTATGGCAACAGGCAGTCATTTTACAGTGTGTTTAAACATATTTCCTTGTCATAAAAACAGGAAAAGAAGACCATGGAGTTGAAGAAATAGAGCATGAATCCAAGGAAGCTAATTGTATTTATAACTTGATAGCTGTCAGGAGGCTGCCAACAGCTAGTGATTACTATGTCGTGTATTCCACTCAAAAGGGTAAGAGAGAGGAGGCCAAGTTAGGCCCCAGTTACATACACGAATTGTGGTTGATTCCAGTGGGGGTTTGTGTGTGTGGGAGTAGAATTTGGCCCTTTATAAATGCAATTTCTGACTAATATTTTTTTGGGTCCAGTTCCAATTTAGTACAGTAGTTGTTATCCCCATTCTACAGAGAGGTTAAATTACTTGCCCAAGGTTACACAGTAAAGCCTGTGGCAGAGCTAGAATCTCTTAACTCTAAGCCCTGTTCTTTAAATACAAAAGTATTTCTGACATAGACTTTGGGGTCTCTCAATAACTTGTATTTCATAGTAAGAGGAAAAGGGTAAGAGATTTATACTGAGGAAAATACAATTTTTCTCTATTGGGGCCAATATCCATACAGGATACAGAAGGAGAATGTGAATTCATGCCAGTAGTCGTATGGGGAACAGAGACTTTTCAATTCCCCAAATGGTGAAACTGGGCATAGTGGAAATGCTGATGTAACCTCACCCTGATATGATAATGAACTCTAACAGTTGGGAGGTGGCCCGGAACAATGGCCTGACGAGCAGGCCCTAGACCAGTGGTTCCCAAACTTTAACAACCTGTGAACCCCTTTCACTAAAATGTCAAGTCTCGCAAACCCCCTCCTAAAAATGAATGTTTCCAGGGATTTTCTCCTTTACCTGAGTATGAAATATAAAAGTAGTGATCTGGGAAATATAAAATTAGTTTTTATTACATGCTTATTACACACTATTTATTATTAATTATTATTGATTAAGAAGCCAACTCAAAGAGTTCCTCCTACACAATCATTCAGGTGTTGAGCAGTCCAGGCAAACAACACATGTTACAACAAAGCTTAAACTTGTTCTTCATAATAATTTTAAAAACAATACTAGCTGCCTATTTAATTTTAAAAAGAGCAAAAAATATCCACCTCCTTTTCCATTTCTTATAAGGAGTCTTGAAGTTTAAATCTCCTCAGTGTGATAGATATGCTTGTTTTGATCTGCTTAGCTCTTGGAAGTCCAGGGCTCCGGGCTGCTGGCCCCCTGCTGTCTGGGGTCCCTAGGGACAGCTCTGTCCGCCATTAGGGAATTTTTTCCTGAGAACCCCCTGTAACATTTCGCGAACCCCAGTTTGGGAACCACTGCCCTAGACGGATAGAGAGATCTCTGGGACACAGTAGGGAGAGGTGGTCTCAGGTTGTCCTGACAGAAAGGGGGTCAGTAAATGGACATTGATTTCAAAAGATGTAAGATTTTCTTTTCTTTTCTCTACGTTTAAAGGCTCTTCTATATGGGAAAGTTATACTGGTCTAAGGCATGAATTTAAACCAATATAGTACTGCTGGTGTAACACCCCATGTGGACACTCTTATTCTCCTATGAGTGCCTTTTTCAGTTTAATTTATGTCACTTGGAAAAAGTAAAGCAAAAAAAGCTTTTCTTTACTAGAATATGTGTATCCACACAGGGGGAAGGGGGTGTATGTAGTGCTGGTAAAGCTATACTGGGAGTTAGGTGCCTAGGTTCCTATCTGCTTCTTTAGGCATCTAAATATCTTTAAAAATTTGGCCCATAGTTAGGAAACCAAGTAAGTGGCTGTTTTTTCAGAGATGCTGAACAGCTGCATCCTCCAAAGAAATTAGCTGCTGCTGAAGTGAAGACTGACATGGGGCTATTAATAGCAGTGTTCACCACTCAGAAAACGGAAACCTATCACACCTCCAGTTTACTGAAACCAGGCAAAAGAATTGTCAAACACAGCTTCTGATGGAGAATTTTACTTTACATTAGTAACAAGATGGGGGAAAATCCACTAAAATTTGGTGTCACGTGGGTGGACTAAGGCACTTGTGCTATATCATGATGGAATGAAAAAAAAATGCGTCAAATTCTTCATTGGATTTTGAGCTAGCATTGTTCAGTTTCATCTGTGACTAGTATATTCTGATCTACTGAGCGGCTGGCGGGGGGGAGAAGGGATCAGGAGTGTGTGTTTGCATTTCTTTGTCCTGATTTCAGTAATGATAATTGCATTAATTTTAATGAATTGCATATTTTTTTAAAGAAATACGACAGTGGGAACTGGAGGTGTGTGAGGGAAAACAGGCCTTGAACTGGAGCTTCCTTTCTCTGGATCTTTTCTTCTCCTTCTACCTTTCTTTTCCAAATTAGCTCTCCCCGCCCTTCCCCCCAGAAAGACTATATTGTTCAACATGTATAAAAACAATAAAGATTTGAACAGGGCTTTCTTTTGTGGGAAGGGTTAGAGGTGGCCTATGTATGGAGTTCAGTAGAGAACATTTCTTGTAGTTGCAGGTACAAAAGTCCCTTACGTTGCAAAGAAGCATTTCCACTAATGCAGTCAAAATTACATATAAGTCTCAGATGTTATTTGACCTTAGCAAATTTGAACTAACGCGAAACCACAAAAACCAAGGCATTCAGAGAAAAAGCCACACAACTACATACATCCCTTCACACTCATCTACATCCACTTTCAAATACACATCATCTCTAACAACCGAGTAAATCAACCACAGTCATCAAGGCAGTGGCAGTTTTAGAGTTAGTGGGCAGCTTCATTTTCGGCACACACACACACCCCCCCCGAGACCCAGCCAAGAAAAAGAACATTCTCTCTTATCCTCCCCGCCCCGTTTTTCATTCTTTTTTTCTTCATCCTCCTCCTATATTATAAGTAATAGGAAGTAAATGAAAATAAAGTGAGGTACCTTGATTGGGGTAGGGGGTTGGGGTGCAGGAGGAGGTATGGGGGTCAGGTTCCGGGACGGAGTTTGGCTGCGGGCTCTGGGCTGGGGCAGGGGGTTGGGGTGTGGGAGGAAAGAGGGATGCGGGCTCTGGGAGGAAGTTTGAGTGTGCGCTCTAGGCTGGGGCAGGGGGTTGGGGTGCAGGAGGGGGTGCGAGAGTGAGGCTCTCGGATGGAGTTTGGGGCTGGGTGCAGGCTCCAGGCTGGGGCTGGGGGTTGGGGTGTGTGGGGAGGAGGGGTGCAGATTCTGGTAGGAAGTTCGGGTGTGGGCTTTGGGCTGGGGGTTGGGTGCAGGAGAGGTCGGGGGGGCGTCGCTTACCTTGGGCAGCACGGCTCCCAACGTGACAGGCACACCTCTCTGGCAGCAGCTCCTAGGTGGGAGGGGCTGGGGGGGTCTCTGCGCGCCGCTCCCGCAGTTCCCGGCCAATGGGAGCTGCAGAGTCGGTGCTGGGGGCAAGGGCAACATGTGGGGCCCCTCCCTCTTCCTCCCCCCCCCCCCAGGCCGCAGGGACATGTCGGCCGCTTCCGGGAGTGGCACAGAGGGAGGGAGGCAGTACAGGCAGGGAGCCACCTTAGCCCTGCTGTAGGCACGTCTCTGCGCGCCCCTTGGGAGGAGGGGGGCAGCGGGTCTCCATGCACTGCCCCCGCCAGCACACGGAGCTGCCTCCCCCCCACCAGGGGCACGCAGAGACGTACCAGCAGCCGGCCACTTCTGGGAGCAGCATGGGGCCACCAGCCACGGAATGCAGGCAGCCTGCCTGCCTGAGCCCTGCTGCGCTGCCGGCCGGGACTCGGGGGAGGTTGTCAGATGAGATTTGTCCTGCATTTTAGCGGCCCCCCTGTCATTGGGGGCCCCGTGCCACCACACTGTTTGTTTCATGGTAAATCTGCCTCTGCATCAAGGGATGCCCGACAGCTTTCACTGTCCCCGTGGCATGACAGAATTCCTGGGGGGGAGAATTTCTTAGTTTGTATTTGTATTGCAGACCTCCCATCAGTCCTGGGTTTTGTGGGGCTGTCCTGCTTTCACCCACAAAATCCCCTGTCCCTGTTGAAGCAGCTTCTGTCCTGCACAACTGGCTGGGCTTGTCTCCTGACTCTGGGCATTTCAACCTGGCCCTGGCAAGAGGGGTTGCAGTGCCACACAGGTTTGACCTGGCCACCTGACACGGGGTGGCTGGGCCACATTTGACTGAGTGGCATTGCAATTCTGTGCACTGGGAGCCAAGTCACAATGCCTGGAGCAGAGTCAAGCCCAGCCAGCCCTGCAGGACAGGAGGCACAGGAGCTGCTACTGCTGTGGGGTGAGCATGGGGTGGGCTAGCTCTTCCACTTTCTTCTCCCTCCCCACCACTTTAGCTACTGGAAATTTTGGCAGATATGGTATTGGCTTTAGGAGCTATAATACCTTGCTATTTGTGAGCAGCATTCAGTTGTTGGGTGGTTTGTAAAGTAAGTGTTACAGTTTATTAGGTCAGGAAGAGCCCCATTAAACTGGTAGTGTTGTCTGGCTTGCCATGAGGGTGTGCAGCCTACTTTCCTCCTTCACCTCCACCCACCTCAGTTTAGGGTGACCAGATGTCCCAATTTTATAGGGACAGTCCTGATATTTGAGGCTTTTTCTTATATAGAAGCCTATTACCCCCACCCCCCACCCCAGTCCCGATTTTTCACACTTGCTGTCTGGTCACCCTACCTATGCATTTGTTATGCAGACAAAACTACACAGGATCGTTTCAGGGGGCAAGACAAAGATGCCACATTTATTATGATAACACAATTTGATTTATGACCAATAACTAATATCTAACACCTATGTATATACACACACACAGACACCAAATGTTCTGCAGCTGCTAGATAGTTACCAGTTCTGAATGTAGCTTGAGTTTGTGGCTTGGGTTCGTAGCTTGTGGCGGCTAACTGGCCAGGAAAGCCGGGCACAAGGAAGGGGTGAGTCTCTGTTGGGCATGCACCGATGCCCTTCCATGTTGGCAGCAGAATGTTACCCTCCAAAGTCTTCCATCTCACCCATCCTTTTTGTAGGCTTTAGTTTGAATCCAGAGTCTATAGGTCTTGCTGTGTCACTCTGCCTCTGGGTTTGGTGTGATTGATCACCCGTCAATTGCAGACGTGACTTTCAGCCTGGGACCTGGCTTTGATCTTCCTTCTATTATACCTTTGTTCTTTTCTTTTTAGGGTGGACTCTTCTTTCTTTGTTAGGGCCCTTGTCTGCATCTTCAGCCGTTGGTGTTTGAACTCTGTTTCATCAGGACAGGCTGGCGCTGGAGGTTGATTCCATCATCCATACATACCTCATTCACACATCTAAACTAAACTAATAAGATTACAGCAGGGTTTTGCAAAAATGAAGGTTGCAGCAAGCTTACAAAATGGAGTAAACGTTGTAAAATGGAGTTTGAATTACAATATGGCAAACAGTGAACAGAAGTAGACAAGTGTAATGAATGGCAAACAGTGAATAGAAGTTACAATATAGACAAGTGTAGTGGATGGCAAACAGTGAACAGAAGTTACAATGTAGGCAAGTGTAATGAATGGTGAACAGAAGTTACAATACTGAAACAGTGCAAGTAAGCAGGAATTGGATTGATAGTGAAACTTACAAAGGCAGTTGGCTGAGCAGCTATGGCTCTTAACAAGCATCTTGATTGTCAATTAGCCAGTTATTGGGGTAACCGGTTTTATGAATGAATGTTGTTTCATTCATAAAACTTTACTTATGAAGTTACATTAATAAAGTGAACAATTAAAAACAATTTCATTCATCAGTTTTACACATTGGGAGGCTGGGTAGCACCATGGTTCTGCCAACTCGCTGCCCTTTTTCTGTTCTCTTGCTCATGGTGGTGAGCAGTGGCAATGCAGGGACTGCACTCCACAGGAAACTCAGAACCACAATCGATTCTAGCTGATCCTAACATGGCTGCACAGGAAGGAGGAGGAGAACCATTATTTCTCCCTTTTCCTCTAGGTGCCCATGTTAGGACTAATGATCACCTGGTGTTAATATGTCTTTAAAAGTTCTTAAGTTGCATTTTAACAAGCAACTTTTATTAGGAAAAATCTAAACTGACGAGCTGTTCCTGCATTTTTCCATCTGTAGGTTATGTTTCTTTGCGTAACACGGAAAAAGGCTCTCGGATGATTGAAGCAATGGATGAGGTCTTTTCAGAGCAAGGCATGAAGTGGCATATAGGGGATTTGTTTACTAAAGTAAGTATGCAACAAAACTGCATAAAGAGTATGTTCAAGGTGACTTGCAAAGGAAAACTAATTGGGTGTCTGCTCTTTATTGCTTCTTTGCAATGTGTGAAGATAGGCTATAGGGTAGGTATTTGGGGTGTTTTAAAGTTTTTCTCCTTTTTCACTTCAGAAATTTGGATTTTGTTTACACTGAAGGGCAAAATTCATTCTTGTTCTGAGGACCAGCATAAGTTCTGTGCAGTACTCACATCTTTAAAATAGCGCTCCAGTGGTATTTAAGGTTTCAGAGTAGCAGCCGTGTTAGTCTGTAGACGCAAAAAGAACAGGAGTACTTGTGGCACCTTAGAGACTAACAAATTTATTTGAGCATAAGCTTTCGTGGGCTACAGCCCACTTTTTTGGATGCATAGAATGGAACACACAGAAAGAAGATATTTATACATACAGAGAACATGAAAAGGTGGAAGTAACCATGCCAACTGTAAGAGGCCAATCAATTGAAATGAGCTATCATCAGCAGGAGAAAAAAAACTTTTGAAGTGATAATCGAGATGACCCATAGAAGGTGTAAGGAGAGCTTAACATGGGGAAATAGATTCAATTAGTGTAATGACCCAACCATTCCCAGTCTCTGTTTAAACCGAAGTTAATTGTATCTAATTTGCATATTAATTCAAGTTCACAGTCTCTCTTTGGAGTCTGTTTTTGAAGTTTTTTTGTTGCAAAATTGCCTCCTTCAAGTCTGTCACTGAGTAGTTAGAGAGGTTGAAGTGTTCTCCCACTGGTTTTTGAATGTTATGATTCCTGCTGTCAGTTTTGTGTCCATTTATTCTTTTGCGTAGAGATTGTCCGGTTTGGCCAATGTATATGGCAGAGGGACATTGCTGGCACAATGGTATTTAAGTGATACATAGACCTTGTGCTGTCATTCTGCACAGGGGTGAATTTCACCCATATGCAGCTGGTAAAATAGTGGAATTGTAATATCTCAAGAAACAAGAGATTGACAACCAAGCAGCTGGAGAGGAGAGGGGATTTTTAATCCGATTGTTTTAAAACTCTTTGAGTAACAACTTATTTACCATCAACACCTGAGACATACTTGGAAGAAAGGATGGTATGATTAGAATCACCACAACTGCCCAGTTTGAGAAAGCTCCCAATATGGGCCTGATACCTCCAGCAAAATCAGGGAAAACTAAACTTAGCATTCCTGATATTTACAAGGCAAAAGCCCCAAATGTTAAAAAATAAGACACTTTCAGGTTTTCTTTATATAAATAAGCAACAATAACAACAACAAAATGGAACAACCTCAGTATTTTAAATTTCCTTTAGTGGTCACCCTTAATTACTGTGTATGTTGGGCCAGATCCTCAGAGCTACACCAGTTTACAAGAGCTGAAAATTTGGTCCATTAAATACATCTAAAGTAATAAAGTTAATAGAGAGCATATACTCTACATGCACATGTGATATTATTGCTGAGTTGACGCAAGTGGCTTTCAAACAAAAAAATAACATCATTTTCACTGTACACACACAAATCAATGAAAAAATATTTCCATTGATGATCATCAAAATTTAGAGGTAGGCAAAGTAAGAAAAATGCTCCTTGAGAAGTCAGAAATCCAGTGATTTAGACTTTTGAATCTGGCTTGTTACAAATGGACTAGCAAATGAATAGTAAAAACAGGTCTGATTTGTTGATCTAAAGATATTTATCATATGATATTGACAATTTGTGTTTTTATATACTGTTAAAGTTTAACTTTTTGAATTTCAACATCTGTTTTCATTAAATAATTGTCTGATTGCTCCCCATAATTTCACACCACTGTGAAAATTTAAATTGATAAAATCTTTTAAAAATAAACATTTGATATTAGCCATTGAAATGATAAAAAAAATAAAATTTGAATTCTGACAAGGCTAGCAATAAGATACTAAGATAAGGTCTGCAAAATAAAAAACAATAAAATAATGTACATGACTGAAAACAAGCTGATTAAAATCATAGGATGCAGGATGGGAGTGGAATACATGGGGGTGGGGGATGCCCAGCCAAGGGCTGGGGTGAGTTGATTTTCACGCACGCTTGCTAGAGAAGTAGTTGACATTTTCACTGTGGAGGCTTGTGTTCAGTTATGTGACAAGTGGGCAGAAGCCAGTTCATTCCTCCCTGTGGTTAAAAAACTACAGCTAGAAGGGCTCAGTGAACACTGCAGAGTTCACCTCAGGCTAGGTCTACACTACCCGCCTGAATCGGCGGGTAGAAATCGACCTCTCGGGGATCGAATTATCGCGTCTTGTCGGGACGCGACAATCGATCCCCAAATCGACGCGCTTACTCCACCAGCAGAGGTAGGAGTAAGCGCCGTTGATGGGGAGCCGCGGAGGTCGATTTTGCCGCCGTCCTCACAGCGGGGTAAGTCGGCTCCGATACATCGAATTCAGCTACGCTATTCGCGTAGCTGAATTTGCGTATCTTAAATCGACCCCCCCCTGTAGTGAAGACCTGCCCTCAGAGAGTTTCCGTTTAATGCTTCCTTAAGGAGGAAGGGATTAGATGAGTCTCAGGCAGAGGAAACAGCTTCTAACCCCTCACCAATCCAAAGGGAAAGGAACCATTAAACCTTCGGAGGGGCCTCTCCATGGTGTTGTTGAGTCTTGCCAACTCGCCAGACAGGAAGAAGCCACACTGTCATTGGCTGCTCCTTCCATGCAGTTCCCCCTCCCCCAGATGGGAGTGCAGTAACAGGTGCTTTGCCTCAAGTAGAGCTTTTGCTTCTTGTTCAGTTGTAGATGAAGATTTAGACAAGACACAAATGCTCCAGGACCCAAAGATGCATGGTCTGCCTTAGGGCTCAGCCTACATTCTTCCCCCCACCCCCCTCAGCCCTGTAACAGATTATGTGTGTAGTAGCATCATTCACCAGTGAAGGTTTGGATTATGTTTTTATTTATTTTTTGATTAAGGTTTTATTTTTCAGATCAATAAAAACCTGGTGCAGGAAACCTTTAATATCCATGGATGCCCTGTGAAAGAGACAATAGTCGTGGAATCAACTCTGACCAAAGCCGTATACCTTGCACCTTAACTGGTTGATCAGTGGAAGACTCACTGCCTTTTGAATTGCGCAAAATACAGACAGTGAATAAAAATAAAATAAATACAGATAATAAAGTTTAAATAGTCACCTTCTTCCAAATTATGGCGAAATTCTTAGGATGTTCCTTTTAACTAACCGGCTTTATTACTGCATTTTAACAGCTATTTTCAACAACAGCATGTTTTTTTCAACAAATAGTCCCATTTATAGAGAGCACTTTTTTACAGGATCTTTGAAAAAACCCAGTTTAGGCTCTTCTATTTGTCTACATTAATAAATAAAGTCAACCAGTACAAAAAGTTTTATGTTGAGAAATCACTGGCTTCTTTTCCAGTTCTCTAGAGGGCATTTTCTCTTTCCCTGTACTACTTCTTAAAACTCCACCATAAAATCTACCCTAACATCCAACAAATCTCTTACAACAGCTTAGTCCTAAGTATTAGCCTGGGGAGTCTGTTCTACTAGCAGCAGTGTGACAGAGTTGCTTGAATGTTACCAATAATATGTCCAGTAATCTCAAGTGTGTGGTGATGCACGTCATGCATCTGAAGAGAATAATGGGCCCAACCACTCTATTTCCAAGGCAAAATAAGCCTGCTCTTCAAGTCCATGGGAGTCTTTCCATTGGTTTCAGTGGATTTTGGATGAAGTGCTTAAAGAGGGGTGCTGTTCATAACATTGGAAGGCAGGGGGAAGATTCTTCCTATGTTGCATAGGATTTACTGTATTGGCTCAGACCAGGTACCCATTTATTCCACAGATTATTTGTTACTATACATTGCTTTATCTTTATCCTGTTTAAATTTAATCTGTTCCCACAGCACCCAGGCCCACAACTTGTTTGGTTATCCTGAATTTTGCACAGTCAGTAAGTTTTATACCGAAATATATTAGTATTAAGAAGTTGAGATAATTATAAAGCCATTACATTATATAATGGCATATTCTCATCATAAGGAAATGTATTCAAATTTGGTCACTTAATCTTTTTTTAAAAAGGGGAGGCATAGCAGTAGTATATTATCATATTGAACTTTACTTTTAAAACTCTATTATCTGTATTTATTTTTATTCTCTGTTTGCATTTTGTGCAATTCACATAAAAATTGTAAAGGAAATAGATACCTTGATGCTAAAGAAAATACCCAAATGTTAGGTCTTTCCCCGAGGCTGACTGTTCCAATGATCTTATATGTATGTGGTTTCCTGTTTGCATCCCTTCTCTGTTTTTCTCTGTCACAGGGGAAGAAATGCAAGCATATTTTAAAATGAAAAATATGGCTTCTAATTTTGAATTATTAAACCAAATTAATCCTTATGTAACACTGGGGAGAGGGGAGGTATTTTGGAGACAAATTTGATCCATGGTTTGTTTTCTCTGCAAGGTATTGGTGATTTTAGTAAACCAAAGAGCCACCAATATATGTTCCACCAACCTGAGGAGCCTGGTGCCTTGTGATCTATGGGGCTTGAGAAGCAAAAAATGAGGAAAAAATATAAAGGCATTAAAACACCCAGTCTATTTTTTTTAATCAACTGGGAAAGGAAAGAGAATAGAAAGACAGTAGAGGAGATGACAGAGATGAACCAAAACAGAAACATAAATAAAGTGGCCCTACCTTTTTTAAAGGTTTAGTACCACTGAAATACAGTGTGTACTGACTGTTCAGTATGCCATTGAAATGCTGATTCTACCAGCCATAAGTACCATCTTTAAGGCTTTAGAGCCTTAGGGCTTGTCTATACTTACGCGCTGGTTCGGCGGCAGGCAATCGAACTTCTGGGTTCGATTTATCGCGTCTTGTCTGGATGCAATAAATCGAACCCAGAAGTGCTCGCCGTCGACTCCGGTAATCCTGCTCGGTGTGAGGAGTACGCGGAGTCGACAGGGGAGCCTGCCTGCCACGTCTGGACCGCGGTAAGTTCGAACTAAGGTACGTTGACTTCAGCTACGTTATTCACGTAGCTGAAGTTGCGTACCTTAGTTCGAATTGGGGGGTTAGTGTAGACCAGGCCCTAGGATATGTCCACACAGCAATACACACTTGCAGCTGGCCCATGCTATCCATCTCAGACTCAAGAGCTAGGGCTGTAGGGCAGCTTTATTGCTGTGTAGACTTCCAGGCTTGGGCTGGAGCCTGGTCTCTAGGATCCTGGCGGGGGGAGGGGAGGAGCAGGGGAGAAGGGAAGTGTCCCACAGCTTGGGCTCCAGCCCAAGCCTAGAAATTTATACAGCCCCATAGCCTGAGCCTTGTGAGTCCTAGTCAGCTAGCATGAGCCAGCCATGGATTTTTTTCGTTGCTGTGTAGACATACCCTTAGATATGCTCCTTCTTGTCATCTTATTTAGAGCAATTTCTTGAAGACCTTTACTTATACAAGTTGCCTCAATGATGTAAATTAAACTATTAACAAGTAAAAATGATTCTTAGGAGTAGGCATACTTGCATTACCCTAGTGTTTGTAGCAAGTATATAACATCAAATACATGTTCAAGAAGAGGGGCTATTTAACTCAACTGGAAAAAAGCAGGATACTTCAGGAAACTTTTTTTTTTAAGCCATCAGTGACTACATATATTAGTGTTAAATATCTGTGGTTTGGTGAACATCTGAAACTTCTGACTAACCAGGTGTACGGATTAATGGAAGTGCTATTCTGAGGTGCAGTTTCACTGATATAGAAATATAAGGAACAGAGGGAGTAATGCTGATGTTAGCTTAATACTTTGTACTTTATTAAAAAAAGTAAAAAAAAAAAACTTTATTGAGAACTGCTATACAAATGCAAAGCTGTTGATTAGAGCTTACAGGTTCAAAGAGGCAAACTGAGAAGTTAAGTGTGTGATGAACTAACATAAGACCACAGGATGGACACACTGTAGATTAGGGTAGTTAGGATTTTTGGATAAAGGGAATTTGGATAACTGGAATTATACTGTATTACAAAACCTAGATAATAAATTCAATTGATAGTTACATGTCCATAGGTTCCTGAGGACTTGAGTGAGCTGTAGGATTAAAAATAATATTGATAACAGCCTTCCTTTTAAGGAAGTGTATTATATATATATGAAGCTCAAATTAATACAATTAAGGACACTGAAATTATAACATTGTATAAGCTTTTATACCAGAGTCACTACTATGATAACTGAGAACTTTAATTGAAAGCTAAGTCCTCCCAACTACAATGTGAAGTAATGTATTTACTGAGCTGCCTGGAGTATTTTCTTTCAAAGTCACTGATACTATATCACATCAAATGCACCCCTGAATGGTTGTATTTGGCCCACTCTATTTTACAGGACAGGGTCAATAACAGAAGAACGCAAGGACTGGGTGCTCATGGAAGAGGTGCTTATAGTGACTCTGAAAGACATTGTAGTCTTTGCAAGTCAATAAAAATCATGCATGTTTTCTGAATATTTCATAAAGGTATTTCTTGAACTTTTCACCCACAAAAGCGTAGATCACTGGGTTCAGGCAGCAGTGGCTGAAGGAGATGGTTTCAGTCACCTGCAGGGACAGGTCTAGGTTTTTGCTCGTCTCGCAGTCATCTCTGATGTGCAGGCTTTGCAAAGAAGCCAGAAAAAGTGCAATGTTGAAGGGCGCCCAGAAGAGGAAAGACGCAACTACAACAACAAAAAACAGCTTTATACTTGTTTCGGTTCACGCATCTCTGCAGGTTTTACAAGATGTGGGAGTAGCAGAAAATGGGAGTGCCAAATGGGATCAAGAAGTCCAATATATTGACTTCAAAATTGGTTAAAAGTTTCCAATGGTCCTATTATAGTGGTAATAAGAAGCACACTTCACAATGCCATCTTCATTAAATTCTTGGATAAAGAAGATATTTGGTATTTAAGCTAAAATGGCCACTGACCAAATGGCCAGGCTTATAATAATGCTGAGCAGGGTTGTTCGAACTTTCCGAGCGTACACAGCGTGGACGATGGCTAAGTACCTGTCTATGCTCATGAGGGTTATGAAGAAAATGCTGCTGTAGAAACCAATGTAGTAAATTCCACATATTAATTTACACATTGCGTTTCCAAAAGTCCATTGGCCTGAAGCATAATGAGCCAGGAAGGGGATGGAGAAAACATAAAGCAGGCCAGCAATGGCGAGGTTCAGCAAATAGACATCACTCAGGCTGGTCAATTTCTTGCAAACTACCAGAACACAGATGACCAAGCTGTTTCCCACCAAGCCGAACACGAACACCACACAGTAAAAGCCTGGAAAAAATACTGATCCAAAGATCTTGATATTCCATGTGCTGCAGGTGGAGCCCCACTTGGAATAATAATCATAAAAAGTAGAAGACTTGTCTCAGTTGAATAATTCATCATGAGGTGACTTGTTCAAGAGCACAGAATTTAATACAACCCAACAATCCTATTGTTTAGTTAGTAATCTAGGCACAATTGTGCCCTGACACATCACACTAGTTAACAAGATTGCACAGGCTGTAAAGGGGTAGAATTTGGCCCTGAGGACAGGCTAGCCTGTTCAGGTAAAAGAACATTTTGTCCTCAAGCCTCACACAACACCTGAACCAAATCAAAGCTTTTTTTTAAGTTTGAAGATATTTGGCTAACTTTGGGGTTTCATTAGATTTATTTTTTGTGAATCCCAAGAGAAAGGTTGTTCCCCAGTGCTTAATTTGTGCCAAGGCTTGCCAGGGCTGAGCTTCGGCACTTGTGGGCTTGGCAGTTCGTAGCCTCAGCATCTCTGGGCTTCCTCTTTCAGTTATGAAAGTAAAAAAATGCTTGCACCCCAGCACCTCTTTCATTGCAAATTAAGCACTGCTCTCCTCAAACCATTTCCATTAAAATGAAAAGAGGAAATACTGGGAAGCCCATGAGAGATCTTCTCACAGGGTTTCCTACTCAGTTTTACAAGCGATGCAGAGAGGGAGACAGGCTAGCATTGGGGAGGCAATGGATTTGTGACTTTCTTGGGTGGTGTGTCAGGGATGTGGTGTGTTTCCATGAGAAGCGGAACAACAAATAGTATATTAGCGAGCAGAAGAATTTTGAGAGTCCGATTAACTAGATAACTATATTCAGGCCCAAATCCTGTCCCCAGTGCTCAGCCTGAATGAATGGTACTCATGGGGATTCCCATTCACTGTGCATCCTGTTCAGCGGGTTAAGGAACCAGACTGACTTCATGGTGCATAATTAAAGCACCAATAAAACTGAGGTAGTGAACATGCTGAGCACCCTATTGTTTATCATTTCCTTGTTTCTAAACTATGTTTTCTTCAGAAAGGGCAGACAGCCGTGTGCACAGAGGACTGCACACATCCAGCCTGAGATTTCACACAAAGTCCATTTAGAATTCTGAGTGCAAAAGAAAAAAAAGCATCTGAATTTTTTTCTTAGTAGGTGACAACCACTTTTCCCCAGGACTTCAGCCTTGCTAGTGCCACGCTATAATATGCACCTTTCTAATTTACTAGAGACGAACAGTTAACTTTACAAATATATTTTGTAAATTACAAGCTCTGCTTATCATCACTGCACGCTGGGTGCAATTATCTTTTGCATCTATCGTACGTGTGGTGTTCCTACAGAGTCAAGGTGTTAATTTGAACGCACTCGCTCGCTCTCTCACTCGTTTAGGCAGAAACAAACACTAAATCTGCAGCAGCCAATTCTTGTCAAGAATTTTTTTTAAACATGCAGGGCCAAAATTTTTGTACGTGGGTGCCCAACCCTTGTTTGTATTTAGGTACCTAAATAAAAGTAGCCGTTTTTCAAAAGAGATGATCATTGCTAACTGTTCTGGAAGTCAATAAGGATTGTGAGTGCTCAGCAGCACTGCAAACCTGGCCATTTTTATTTAAATATAGCTAAATAATGATGTAGAAGCCTAACTTAAGGCAAGTTTGACCTATCTAGCTTGTTTATTATAATGTAATCCCCCAGATGACCCAGTCATGAAGGAGGTTCAATATAAACACATCTGATTCTGAATTTCCAAGGTCTCCTGAAGTTACTTCATGCACCTAGCCCCAATCTGATTACAGAGCAGCAACGTATCAGCTTGGCAAATAAAAATAAAGGTAAAGGCCTCGATTCTACATCATGTCCCACCTATGTTTGTAGTGGAGAATGGCAGCCTCAGGGAAGGTGTTGCAGCTCCCTGGCCAACCAGCCTGCATGAATGTTAGAACAGCAGGGGGCCAACTCTAGCTTCTGCCACTGGTGTAAGTTACATTAACGACAGCTCAGGAGTAATGGAGGCTCTGCTCCATCATGCCTCCTGCAGACAAACCAACTGCCGCTTTCCTGCCCTTATATCAAGAATGGGAGGGGAAGGGGAAACACAGTTGATGAAGAAGGCAGCAGACCCTCCTCTGACAGTTTTCCATCCACTTGAAGAGTTCCTCTGTACAAGGGGGGATGTTGTTCCAGCTCTCTCTCTGGCCATTTTAAGGCCATTTTGTATCAGGCTACACAAAGTGGCCCTATTAGACCAGAGAATCCAGGTCAAAGTGTCAAGAGAGGTGCACTATATTGTGTTTCTCAAACTTTTTGATACCAGGGACCAGTCTGCTGTCTTCATAAACTTCATAAACATGAAGGAGATCGCAGGGACTAGCGCTGGTCCACGGACCAATTGTTGAGAAACACTGCACTCTAATATCAATGTAGATCAAATGTTAAGGGCCTCACCTACAGAGGGGGTCACTTTTCCTTTTATGGGGGCATGCTCTAGAATTCCTGCCCTTTTGCCTCATTAGGGTTACAATTTCAGGGAGCTGAACTCAGGAAGACTATTAGGGTCTGATTGTCAGATTAGCTGAGAACCTGTCAGGCCCAGCGGTGAGGATCACCGTTGAGGATCAGGTTTGAGTGACCTTGAACTTGGGTGTGGGACAGAATGCTGAGAACCAGCCCTGGTCACTGCAAGCTGATATACAGCAGCAGCTACTCCCACATGTGATGAATCCTGTGGCAGCGAACAGCATCTGGGCAGAGGCGCTAGGCCTCTGTAAGATGAGCCTGCAGATGACTCCAATGCATGTTTGGTCACTTTTGAAAGAGTAGCTATGAGCGCAGATTGGGAGAAGGGAACCTGGGCCCTGTGGCTACACCCTATTTGACAGGGGATGCTCAGGTGACCGACCTGGTTCTAAATGACGAGCAGGCACAGGATTATGATGTGGTTAAGGTGGCCATCCGAGATCAGGTGGGCTTATCCCCTGAAAAGTATCAGCAAAAAATTTTGGGCCACTAGATGGACTGGCAGGCAGGCGGGAGGGGGGATTTACAGCCCAGGGCATTTGCCCAGAAACTGATGGACTAGGCTACCTGCTGACTGAGGCCAGATGCTCCGACGGTGGGTGAGATTATGGATGCAATGATTTTAGAACAGCTCCTGCAGCCCATCCCTGAGAACACTCGGGGGTGGGTCAGGAGGCATCAGACAGTGACCCTAAATGACTGCAGTCAAGCTCCCAGAAGAATTCATTGAGGTGGATATCGCCAGCAAAGAGGGGTCATAGTTCAAGGGACTGACTCTGGGGAGGAGAGTCAGAGAACTGCGGCTGGAAAGGTGGCAGAGAAGAAGAGGGCGGAACCTAGGGTGACTCCAGCTGGCTGTCAGGGTACCATGTGTTATCAGTACGGGTGACAAGGACACATAAAAAGGGGCTGCCCACCTATGGAATGTGGGTTTGCAGAGTTCTGCAACTGGGCCAGGAATTTTGGACATGGAAGGGGAAAGAAACTACCCACGGTTTCTGTAAGGCTGTGAAGGTGGATGCCTCTGAACAAGGCCCAAACTGTGACTGGGATGTGTGAAAGAGAAAAACCAATATTACTGCCATTTGCCCTGGCCCTCAGTGGGCATGATGGGTAATTATGCCTGTTGCTATGAAAAGGAACTTATGGGTTAGCAAAAGCTCTGGTTCCAGTAACTGGAGGCGGCTGAGGCTCAGATCTCCAGCAGCCCATAATTTTTGAGAAAAGCCCAAAACAAACATTCAACCCTCGTGATCATTTCACACTTTCTATCTAAATACTCACACCCCCTCTCACCAGGGTATCTGAGTAACTAACAGAAGTTATCAGCACAGCATAAAGGCCCACAAATGATCCATTTTGAAGGACCTTTTCTCAAGAAGCACTGATAGAAATTCTTTTTATAAAATCAGTACAGCTCAATTGCATACAGCCATGAGGATCGGATAGCAGAGGCTTCAGCTGGTAGGAACCAAGCAAATTTTCTCTAGACATTTTCTTTTCTGTAACTTTTTCTGAGTCTCCTGTTTATTGTGAGGTGGTGGTGAGGAATACCATTCCTGTTCACATTTGAGAGCCTCCTCGGACAATTTTCTCAGAGTGAATAACAATTCTTTAGTATTTGAAACCCCACAAAAGAACATTTAAGAGACATTATCAGATGCAATGTAAGCATGAACTCCAGTGACACTACATAAAAACTTCCAATAACTCCAACAACATAAGCCAACACCACAACAAAATAAGGCAGCTTTTATCCATTAATATATTCCAGATAGATGAAAAACAGAGATCAGAAAACATTATTTACAATAGATATTACAAATAACAATTAGCATCAAAGTACAGTTGTCTGAAGAACCTTAATTATGAATTTCCTCTCTTTCATTTTTTCCCCATAACTACAGCATTCTAATAAAGTTGTTTTGACTTAATGGATTTGGGACCATATTCTTTGCTGATGTAATCAATGGAGTGATGCCAGTTTGCACCAGGGAGAATTTGGCACTTTAATGTTTTGTTATTTTTGTCTGGAATTGTCTTTGCTTTTTTGGGTGGTTGGTTGTTTTAAGAGAGGCCACATGGAAACTGCAAACTGTACTGATCATGTCAGTGGATTTTGTTAACCCAAGTGAGTGCTATGTTGGATAAAATGACTACGACTTGGGACCCTATAGTTAGCTAGCTTGATATTACTTGTTTGTGGTGTAAATGTTTGCTTTAAATATTGTGATCTATAACTGCATGACAGGAGGTGTTCCACAATGCCCCATCTTGAACACTCTGGCCACTGTTTTGAACTCTGCTGCCAGCGGCCAGGAACACAAGAAACTGTCCCTCCCCTTTAAAGCCCCCTGAATTTTTGAAATTCCATTTCCTGGTTGTCCAGCTCACCTAGGAGAGCTCACCTAGCAACTCTCAAGCACATCTAGCAACTGCCCAGCTGACCATGCCTGCTCCACACTGCAGATACACTCCTGCCTGGTGTATAGAGGAGGTGTTGGATCTCCTGGGTCTGTGGGGAGAAGAGGCTGTGCAGGCACAGCTCCAATCCAGACACAGAAACATCAACATCTACGAGCAGATTGCCTGGGACATGGAGGAGAAGAACTACAAGACAGACCTGCAGCAGTGCCACGTGAAAGCCAAGGAGCTGCGGCAAGCGTACCAGAAGGCAAGAGAGGCCCACAATCACTCTTGTGTGGAGCCACAGACGTGCCACTTTTACAAAGAGCTACATGTCATCCTCAGCAGAGACCCCACACCACCCCCAAGAGGCCTATGGATACTTTGGAGGAGCCAGTGTCACAGGCCACCACTGTGAACAGCAAGAATGTGGACAAGGAAGAGGAGCAGGATTATGGGGGACAGGCGACCAGGGGATCCAGCAGCACAGCAAGCCAGAACATGTTTTTGAGTCCTGCACAATCCAGCCAGTCCCTACAGTTGAGCATGGAGGAGCCTGATGCAGGGGAAGGAACCTCTGGTAAGTATGCAGCTTGTTTTGAAATTACAGGGATGGAACCCCCAAAGCAGCAGGACACATCTGTTCATGTACTCTTTAACTTGTGCTAGAAGAGGTAGTTAAATAACCAATACAGGTAGCGGTCCTATTTGCTTTTCATTCCCTTGTAGAGTTAAGCAGAGGTGGCCCCTGTTTGTTTGTAAACTGTTTGTTTACATGCACTGGGATGTCCCATGAATCCTCCATAGATATCCTGATGAAACTTTCCTGCAGGTAGCCTGCAATTCTCTGCTGAAGGTTTATGGGGGAGGGGAGCTGTCTTATTTCTTCCACTGCCATAGGACACTTTCTCACACCACTCAGCAATTACTTCAGCAAGCACCACTGCAGCACACACAGGCAAGTATCATACAGTCCTGGTGGCACCCTGACACCTGCAGGAGCTGTTCCCTTTCAGCCTCTATTACCCTCAGGAGTGAGATATCAGCTAAAAACACCACCGACTGTGGAAAACAGTGCCAGTATTCAGTTCAGTTGCCCTATACACATAAACTCATGCCCGTGAGCTATCCCTCCTCATATCGCCAATCCCCCCAATGTCCAGGGCTGTACTCACCATGGCTGGGACTGCCGCCATGCTGCAGAAATCCCAAGGAGCTTACCTAGATTCCTGGGGCTCTGTGTGCTGGTAGCTCAGGGAGAGGCACACTGTCCCTGGAGGAAGTGGGACCCAAGGGCAGACTCAGAGTCTGCTCAGCAGCCAAAAGGGAGAGAGGAGAGACACTATTTAGAACAACACAGGTCCCTGTTGGTTTGGGGAAAGATGGCTGGTGCACCTGCTCGGAGGAAGGGACAAACTCAAATGATTGACAAGTGAAAGCCCAAGAACAAGAGCCAGCCTGACCAATAGGGAGTGAGAAGCCCTTCCCTGGGAGTTCAGGGGTGGGCCAGTTTGGAGCAGTCTGGAGCCAGCCAGGGCAAGGGCAGGACTTGCTGTGTGGGGAGCTGGTGAGTTCCAGGTCTGCATGCAGGGCTCCCCCGGAAACTGGCCTCTGGGGACTTGACAGCAAGATCCCTCATCTTGAGCCTTTCCTGCTCCAAGGTGACTCTCAGTTTGTAGAGCTTTGTTGGGAAATTTTCCCCCAGCCAGACTGAGTTAAGCTTCCAGCTCTTTAGGTGAGATCAGTCACCACATGGCACCACTGCTCTGGGTGCTAGTCCAGGGCTGCCCACCTGCTGTGAGTGGGTCTGAGCACTGGGGCGGGAGATTAGGAGTTTAGTGTAGTTTTGTAAGCCGCACCTTGAGCCCTGCACCCATTGGTGGTGAGGAGAAATCCTGGCACCAGAAGCAGCCTGACTCCTGCATGAAGAGGATGCCTGCCAGCAGCGATCGTCAGCCCTCTGCAGTGACTGAGGAGCCCAGAGCCATCTCTGAATCTGAAGATCCATTACAGAGTTGTGAGTCACCATCTTTTAGTTAGTTGGTCAGGAAAAATGTTTGGGAGACCCCTCACACCCTGAACTGTGTTCTCAAGCCAGGGGGTAAGGGTTTGGGGATTTTATTACCTGGTGCCCTACTAAATTTGCGGAAGGACTTAGCACCTTATCCCACTTGTGAGTCTACTGCTGCACAGATGATATTGTGGTCACAGGTCATCCAGGGACCCTACAAAGTACACATACCAATGGGACACTAATTTGACGTTTGCTATATTAGGTCACGTGACTGGAGAAATTCACGGGTATTATAAGTAGGGTCACTGGTGATCCTGAGAATAGTGTTTTACCCTGTTATGTTATATTTATCTTCTCTTTAATATAATTTCTATGTTAAATATATTGTACAGTAACTCCTCACTTAACATCCTCCTGGTTAATGTTGTTGCATTGTTTCGTTGTTACATCACTGATCTATTAGAGAACATGCTTGTTTAAAGTTGCGCAATTCTCCTTTATAACATTATTTGGCAGCTGCCCGCTTTGTCCATTGCTTGCAGGAAGAGCAGCCCGTTGGAGCAAGCTGGTGGGAGCTTAGAACCAGGGTGGACCGGCAGCCCCCCTATTAGCTCCCCTAAGTTCCCTGTGTGGCAGCCGCCCAGCAGGCTATCAATTGCCAGGCAGTTCAGCTGTCTCTCCCCCCACTGCCGTGTGCTGCTTCTGCCCTCTGCCTTGGAGCTGCTCCCGGGAGCCTTCTGCTTGCTGTGCAAGGGGTGGGGGAGAAGAGGGGTGCTGATGTCAGGGTGTCCCCCTCACCCCGCTTAGGATGAAGGGAGTTTGCTGGCAGCAGCTGCTGTCTCAACTTGCTGATCTACTTAAAAAGGCAATGTACTTAGAGTGGGGTCAGTGTACTTGAAGGGGCAATGTGCGTGTCTCTCTCTCTCTCACACACACACACACACACACACAAGGTCTCTCTCTCTCTCTCTCACACACACACACACACACACACACACACACACACACACACACACGGCACTTTGAAAGTGGAGGGAGTGGTGCGCTCCAGTGGGATAGCATGGGTTCATCATCACGTTCAGTTTCCGCAGGGAATGTCTGCAGCCACTGCCATGAGTCTATTGTGTCTCCTCCCTCCATTCGTGCTGCCTTGTAGAGTGTGAGGCTACATTAACAACAATGTGTTAACCCTTGAGGCTCAGCCAATTGCTAGTTCATCATTTAGCAGCAAGACATTCCCTGGGAAATATCCCACCCTCTGACACCTCAACCAAGCTTCACAATCATCATTGCTGTGTACGGTATTAAATTGTTTGTTTAAAACTGATGCTGTGTGTGTATATATATGTCTTTTGTCTGGCAAAAAAAATTCCCTGGAACCTAACCCCCTCTATTTATATTAATTCTTATGGGGAAATTGGATTCACTTAACATCGTTTAGCTTAAAGTAGCATTTTTCAGGAACATAACTACAACGTTAAGTGAGGAGTTACTGTATATGTTTGTGTTATTTCTTGGAAGCCTCCAACTATCTGGCAAATAAGTGGGGGTTACTCTGTGATTTGTATTTTCCTCCCATGCTGGCAAGGTGACCCTGCCAGGAAGGAGCATAGGGGGTGGAGGCACTGCCAAATAAATTAATAAGGGAAGAAAAAGAAGTTACACCCTGCTGAGTGGTGGCAGGATCCAGAAGAAGCCAGGTCTGTCCACCAAAACCCGTAAGGAGCTTGGCACTAAAGGAGGTAACTGGGTGGATAGGGGATGCTACATTGGAGGCATCGCTGGGATCCCGTCTTTTAAACTCAGATCTTAAATACACCTCTGCTGACTTCCCAGGGAAATTGAGTAAATTCCCAATATAGATTACCAGAAGAGGCTTTTAATTTGGTGTAAGCTGTAGGGAGCGGACCCTGAATGCCACTTCATGTTCATTAATATACCTACTGAATGGGAAGTTAGACAAATTGAAGATGAGATCGCCCGTGTCAGAAAATGGGAAACCTGTGTGGTTCGGAGTCAGATGCAAGTGAAAGGGGAAACTACTTTTTCTCTCCTTGTAGAGAGCAAGATTACAGGGGCGGCAGGTTTGTAGAAATTTTGGTGGTGCCCAAAGCCCAGAACCTGCTCCCCCAAACTCCGCCCCCCACCTCCCTAAAGCTCTGGGAGTTTGGGTGGGGGGAGGAGGTCTGGGGTGCGGGCCCTGGGCTGGGGCAGGGGATTGGGGTGCAGGAGGGGTGCAGGCTCTGGGAGGGAGTTTGGGTGCAGAAGGGGTGAGAGGTTGGGCTCTGGGAGGGAGTTTGGGTGGCGGAGGGGGTCTGGGGTGCAGGCTCTGGGATGGAGTTTGGGTGTAGACTCTGGGCTGGGGTAAGGAGTGGGGGTGCAGGCTCTGGGAGGGAGTGTGGAGGGCTGGGGTGCAGGCTCTGGGAGGGAGTTTGGGGGCAGGAGAGGATGTGTGGGAAGGGGGTGGGGTTGCAGGCTCTAGGACGGAGTTTGGGTGCTGGGTGCAGGCTCTGGGCTGGGGGTGGGGGTGTAGGCTCTGGGAGGGAGTTTGGGGGTGGGAGAGGTGTGTGGGAAAGGGGTGGGGGTGCAGGCTCTGGGAGGGGGTAGGGGGGTGCGGTGCTTACCTGGGGCTCCTAAGCAGGGCGGGCCAGGGGGCCTCTGTGCACTGCTACCCCCAGGACTGCCCCTGCAGCATCCTATTGGACGCAGGAGCGCTTGGGGCGGGAACAGCGCGTGTAGACACAGACACAGTCCCACCCCACCCAGGGGCTGCAGGGAGGGGCCGGCAGCCACGTGGAGTGGACAGGCAGGAAGCCGGTGGGCAGGGCCCCAGGCCGTTTTAAATCGCCCAGGGGACACGCATAGGGGAGCGTCCGGGGCAGAAGGCAGGGCTGAGGGAGAGACACAGCCTCAAACACTGCTGGAGCCGGGGAACATTAAGTTTTTCACTTGCTGTGGCCCATGCAGTACAAGGAAGTCCCTCAGGCTACTGCTCAAGTGGGTCCACAGTCCTGGATCATCTAGACTTAAGGAACTAAACTCAGCAGCAGCTGTTTCTTGCACCTACACCACACTCTTCTCTGATCTACACTTTTCTTCAGGAATGTGCATGGTTACATCCATTTGAGATGGAGATATCGATGCTGCAGTAGCTGCCAGGTCACCTGCACTCTGACTATCTGGAATATCAGGCATCTCCTCACCACTCACATCCTCACTGGGGCCGGAAGGCTCACCGTGAACATTTGTGTCTATGTATCTCAGGAGAGCTCCTTCCTGCTTAGATAGAAAAACTTCCTTTGCTTTCTTTCTTTTTCTGAATGCTGCCCCAGAGGGGCATTTTCTTCTTTCACTCATGACTGCTGTTCTGTGCCAGCTATAGTGGCTCTCAACACTCAATTGAAGGGGACAAATAAGCAGGCTGGTAGCAGGGCCTGAGTGAGGGAAGATATCAGCGTCTTAAGGGCCTAACTGGCTCCTACTACTTCAGTTGACTGCCTGTTCTCCTCAAGTGGGTTCAGGGAAGCAGCAGGAAACAGGAAGCTCCCTGAGAAGCTGGTGTTAATCAGTCCAGGCTCCTGGGGGTGCTAGAGAGGTACATAAGAGGCTCCTCCTCCTCTCTCTCCCTGCAGCTCCTGCTGCTTTCTGTTATTCCCTCTCACCTTTTCTCCCGCCTGCCTGTTATGTCTCTTGTGCCCTCCTTCCTCCAGCACAGCACTCCACCATCTCTGTGCACCTAGAGCAGAGAGAATACATATGCACCAGCAGCAGACACAATTTTCTACACTCTGGGTCCTAGTGGCACTCCCCCACCCCCCACAGTCTGGCACCTGAGGCAGGTGCCTCAGTTCACCTCATGGTAAGGCCAGCCCTACCCACAGCATAGCCTCACGGGGGGTGCTGCCTGCCTCTTGCCCCGTGGCTGCGGGCTGGGGTGGGGGCAGGATCACAGGGTCAGACACTCAAGGAAGCCCCAGCAGCTGCTCAGGTGAGTGAGGTCCAGAGGTCTCTTCCAGCGTCTCCTCCCGGTGGGTGCTGCCAATTATGTGTGCACCTCCTCCCCCTCTTCCAGTGCAGCAGCAGCCAGCTGCCTAAGCCTGTTCTTGTGCTGTACTCTAGCCTCAGGTGGCAGCACAGGCAAAGGAGAGCAGTGCGGAGCGGCAGGGCAGCCGCCCGCTTTTAATCAGCCAGGGACACTCTGGGGCCCAGGGGAGGCGCACGGGGGAGCAGCAGGTGGGGGCCCGGGGACACTCCAGGCAGGGCCGGGGGAGAGACTCGGCTCTAAACATTGGTGGAGCTGGGCCCCCGGCCCTGAATATTGCTGGAGCCTGGGCACCACAGGCCCATGTAACTCACCGCCTCTGTCAGCGGGAGAGCTTCTCCCACAGATCCAGGTACCACTGCTCGTGGAGGTGGTTTCATTATGTCAATGCGAGAGCTCTCTCCCATTGACATGGAGCGGCTACACGAGTAATAATCTTAGAGCAGTGGTACAGCTGTGCCACTGTAAGCTCCCTAGTGTAGACATGGCCTTAGTGAATGCACTGATGTTTACTTGCTCCAATTTACTGCCATGCATTGTAGTACTAGGCATGAACTAAGCATGTTGCAGTGGAAGGAAGAAATTATGGCTGAGAAAATTTTAGCCCAAGCCAGAATGTACCACATGTTGGCCTGAACCTGAAGACGGTCATTTATAACATTAAAAATAAGAATGGTTTCTAAAAACATTTTCAAGGAATTTTTGCACCTTGGATAAAAGGGTAACTAACATGTCACACCCATGATTTCTGAGGTCTGGTCTATACTACAGACCTATATTGGTATAACTATGTCACTCGGGTGTGAAAAATCCACACACCCACTGAGTGACATAGTTACACTGACCTACGCCCCTGATAGACAGTGCTATGTTGGCGGGAGAGCTTCTCCCATTGACAAAGGCAATGTCTATACTACATAGTTAAGTTGACTTAAGTTACCTTGACGTATAGCCACTGCTGTAATTAAACCACTGTTGCAAGTCCACACTGGCTCCTTCTGTTGGCGGAGCCAGCACATCCACAGTAGCAGCTCTTGCATTGACACAGAGCAGTGCACCGTGGGTAGCTATCCCACTGTGCAGCTAGCCGCAGGTTGTTTTGGGAAGGGTTTGCAATGCCTCATGGGGGCAGGTTCAGCATCACAGGATGCAGGTTTCTCAATCCCATCATTCCATGGGCATCATACTAGGTTTCCAGCTGATTTTCAACTTCCCCGGATAACCTGCGAGCCAGCCATCCAGAGGTGAAAGTAAGCCGGTCCGGCGTACCGGCAAGAGCCAGTACGCCGTGCCAGACTGTACCGGCTTCCGCAGCAGTGATTTAAAGGGCCCAGGGCTCCAGCCGCTGCGGGGAGCCCCGGGCCCTTTAAAGTGCCGCCGGAGCTCCGGCAGCCGGGCTCGGGCGGGGATTTAAAGGGCTCGGTGCTCTGCTACGGAGATCCCCGGGCCCTTTAATTCGCCCCTGAGCCCCGGGGCTCCCAGCCGCCTCTGCAGCTGCTAGCTCCAGGGTGATTTAAAGGCCCTGGGGCTCCCAGCCACAGCAGGAGTCCCAGGGCCTTTAAATCTTGAAAAGCCCCACCTCTTCCGGTTGAGGCCACGCCCCTGCTCAGGCTCGGGTAAATCCTTTAAATTACTTTCACCCTTGCAGCCATCTCTGCCAGAAAGCATTGATCCTGCACTGCCCTTCTGTATTGTTCTGTGAGTTATGAATTATGAACACCAGGCTATAAGAGGAGTGCAATGGGGGTGGGGAGGGGCTATTCATCACCACGCTGACCCCAGACCCCTCCTTGTAGAAGTGACATGTCTGCAGCTGTGCACCAGAAAGCAACTACTTGCCTCCCTTGCCTTCTGCTGTGCCTGCCACAGCTCTTTGAGTTTTACACGGCACTGGTGCTTGTGTCCCTACCATAGCCCTTCCCCTCCATTCCCCAAGCAAGTTCCTGCGACTGGAGCGGAGCTGTACCTGCACATGCAAGGGCAATACTATCTCAGGGCTAAGGTGCTTAATTTTTGCACCTCTGAGCTTGGCAGGTCATCTTCCGCGCCCCCCTTGCGGGCTGGAGGCAGGGGAGCAAGGAGAGGTGCCCACGTGACTCTACGTCAGTTTCCCCACGTGGGTGCAAGAAAGGGGTACAGAATGGGGGTACAGGGTGAGGGGCGCAGGTGAGGGTGAGTGCTCTCTGGCCACGCAGCCAGTGCTTAATTTTTGCAGGGACTTGCTTCTTTCATACATGGGCTATAAGCTGCAGTCAGCTGCTTCTCTGCTTTCAAGATCCTATATTCCGTCTCCCCTCTGTATACAGAGAAAGGGAAGGTGATATAGATCAAGACAGGCAGCAAAATCCCCCATGCTCCTATCCATGCAGTTAAAGCAGCCAAACAATTTAGGAAACCTCTCCCGATGGGCAGTCAGAGGGGGAGGTAGCTGCTTCTGCAAAGTAAGTCAGGAAGCCACACTGACCTACTGTGCAGAAGCAGTTGCCTTTCAGAGGCTTGGCTGCTTAAACAGCAGGGATCACGGATAGGAGCATGGGGGATTTTGCTGCTTGTCTTGATTTGTATCACCTCTCCTTTCTCTGTATACGGGGCGGGAGGTGGGGAGGGAATATTTAGTCTCTCTTTCTACGGGGAGAGGGGTGGACTTTGCTGTGAGTTGGTCTATGTGACACTTCTCTCTCTTTGGGAATGGGGGACTTTGTGTCTCTTTGAAGTACACGCAGGAATCTCATTATATCAGCATCTGATCGGCAAACATGGTGGACAATACAATTGCATCCTCGGATATAAAGTGGATATCCCAGGATTTGCAGGACTCTAGTTCTCCTGAATTCTGCACAGTCCTCAGTAAGTTTTATATCATAATATATTAGCATTAAGAAGTTGAGATTAGGTAATATGGAAATAATATATAAATTATATTATATAATGTCATATTCTCATCATAAGGAAATGTGCTCAATTTTGGTCACTTACTCTTTTTTAAAAAGGGGGGACATAGGAGAAGTATATTATCATATTAAACTTTACTTTTTAAACATTATTATCTGTATTTATTTTATTGGTATTCACTGTTTGCATTTTGTGCAATTCACATAAAAAATTATAAAGAAAATAGATAACTTGTGGCTGAAGAAAACACCCAAATGTTAAAATGTTTGAGTCTCTCCCCAAGGCTGACCGTTCCAATGATCTATCTATGGTTTCCTGTTTGCATCCCTACTCTGTTTTCTTCTGTCACGGAGAAAGAAATACAAGCATATTTTAAAATGAAAAATATGGCTTCTAATTTTGAATTATTAAACCAAATTAATCTTTGTGTAACCCCGAGTGCCCGAGGGTTATTTCAGAGACAAATTTGATCCATGTTTTGTTTTCTGTACAAGGTATCGCTGGTTTTAGTAAACCAAAGATCCACTAATGTATGTTCCACCAACCGGAGGTGCCTTCTGATCTATGGGGATGGGGGAGTAAAAAATGAGGAAAAAATAGAAAATTAAAAGTACACAATCTATTTTTTTAATAAGCTGTGAAAGGAAAGAATAGAAAGACAGTAGAGGAGATGACAGAGATGAACCAAAACAGAAAAAGAAATAAAATGGCCCTTTCTTTTTTAACGGTTTAGTATCACTGATATACAGTGTGTGATGAATGTTCAGTATGCCATTGACATGCTGATTCTACCAGTCATATGTACCATCTTTAAGGCTTTAGAGCCTTAGGGTATGGCCACACAGCAATAGATACTTGCGGCTGGCCTGTGCTAGCTGACTTAGGGTACGTCTACACTTACCGGAGGGTCCGGCGGCAGGCAATCGATGTTCTGGGATCGATCCCGGAAGTGCTCGCCGTCGACGCCGGTACTCCAGCTCAGCGAGAGGAGTACGCGGCATCGACGGGGGAGCCTTCCTGCTGCGTCTGGACCCGTGGTAAGTTCGGACTAAGGTACTTCGAATTCAGCTACGCTATTAACGTAGCTGAATTTGCGTACCTTAGTCCAAAGTGGGGGGGTAGTGTGGACCAGGCCTTAGGCTCACAGAGCTCCGGTTGAAGGGCTGTTTCATTGCTGTATAGACTTTCAGGCTCAGGCCGGAGCCCAGGCTCTAGGACCCTGCGGAATGGGATGGTCCTTGAGCTCAGGCTCCACTGCAAGCCCAGAAATCTACTCAGCAATGACACAGCCCCACAGCCTGAGCTCTGCGAGCCCCAGTCCCAGCCATGAGGTGTTCTTTGTTCTGTAGACATACCCTTAGCTATAATCCTCCTTGTCTTCTCATTTAGAGCAAATTCCTGGAAACCTTTATTCATACAAGTTGTCTCAATGATGTAAATTAAACTATTCACAAGTAATAATTAATCTCAGGAGTAAGCATACTTCCATTACCCTAATGTTTATAGCAAGTATATACTATCAAAAACAGTAGAACCTCAGAGTTACAAACACCTCGGGAATGGAGGTTGTTCGTAACTCTGAAGTGCTCGGAACTCTGAACAAAACATTATGGTTGTTCTTTCAAAAGATTACAACTGAACACTGACTTAATACAGCTTTGAAACTTTACTATGCAGAAGAAAAATTCTGCTATTAACCATCTTAATTTAAATGAAACAAGCACAGAAACATTTTCCTTGCCTTGTCAATTTTTTTTATGAACTTTCCTTTTTTTAGTAGTTTACGTTTAATACAGTACTGTGGTGTATTTGCTTTTTATTTTATTTTTTTTGTCTCTTCTTCTGCCTTATTGTGCGCTTCTGGTTCCAAATTAGGTATATGGTTGACCAGTCAGTTCATAACCTTGTTGTTTGTAACTCTCAGTTTCTATTGTACATGTTTAAGAACGGGGGCTATTAAACTCAACCAGAAAAAAAGCAGTATACAGCAGGAAACTTTTTTTTTAAACCATCAGTGACAACGTACGTTACTGTTAAATCCCATTGGTTTGGGGAACATCTCAATCTTTTGACTAACCAGGTGTTTGGATAAATGAAAGTGCTATTTTGAGGTGCAGTATCACTGTTATAGAAATACAGGGAACAGAGGGAGTAATGGTGATGTTAGCTTAATACTTTGTACTTTATTAAAAAGAGTAAAAAAATAACTTTCTTGAGATCTGCTATACAAAATACAAAGCTGTTGATTAGAGCTTACATGTGCAAAGAGGCTAATTGAGAAGTTGTGTGTGTGATGAACTAACATAAGGCTGGACACACTGTAGATGGACACACTGTAGATTTGGGTAATTAGGATTTCTGGATAAAGGGAATTTGGATAATTGGAATTATACTATAAAACCAAGCTCATAAATTAGGTTGATAGTTACATGTCTTATACATGTCCATAGGTCCCTGAGCACTTGAGTGACGTATAGGCTTAAAAATAATAATATTGATAACAGCCTGGTACTCCTTGTAAGGTAGCATATTATATATATGAAGCTCAAATTAATACATTTAAAGACACTGAAATTATAACATTGTCTGAACTTTTATACCATAGTCATTACTAGGGTAACAGAGAGCTTTAATTGAAAGATAAGTCCTCCCAACTACAACGTGAAGTAATGTATTTACTGAGCTGCCTGGAGTATTTTCTTTCAAAGTCACTCATACTTATATCACACCAAATGCATCCTTGAATGGTTGTATTTGGCCCATTCTATTTTACAGGACAGGGTCAATAACAGAAGAATGTGAGGACTGGGTGCGCATAGAAGAGATACTATAGTGACTCTGAAAGACATTGTGGTCTTTGCAAATCAATAAGAATCTTGCATGTTTTCTGAATATTTCATGAAGGTATTTCTTGAACTTTTCACCTACAAAAGCGTAGATCACTGGGTTCAGGCAGCAGTGGATGAAGGAGATGGTTTCAGTCACCTGCAGGGCCAGGTCTAGGCTTTTGCTCGTCTCGCAGTCATCTATGATGAGCAGGCTTCGCAAAGAGTCCAGAAAAAGCGCAATGTTGAAGGGTGCCCAGAAGAGGAAAAACACAACTACAACAATGAAAACCAGCTTCATTGCTTTATACTTGTTTCGGTTCATGCATCTCTGCAGATTTTTCATGATGTGGGAGTAGCAGAAAATGAGAATGCCAAGTGGGATCAAGAGGCCCAAAACATTGACGGTAGAATTGGTGAAAAGTTTCCAAGTAGTCCTATTATCTTGGTAATAAGGAGCACACTTCACACTGCCATCTTCATTAAGTTCTTGGATAAAGAAGATATTTGGTATTGAAGCTAAAATGGCCACTGACCAAATGGCGAGGCTTATAACAATGCTGAGCAGGGTTGTTCGAACTTTCCGAGCGTACACAGCGTGGACGATGGCTAAGTACCTGTCTATACTCATGAGGGTTATGAAGAATATGCTGCTGTAGAAGCCAATGTAGTAAACTCCACATATTGTTTTACACATTGCATTTCCAAAAGTCCATTGGTCTGAAGCATAATGAGCCAGGAAGGGGAGGGAGAAAACAAAAAGCAGGTCAGCGATGGCGAGGTTCAGCAAATACACATCAGTCATGCTGGTCAGTTTCTTGCAAACTATCAGAACGCAAATGACCAAGCTGTTTCCCACCAAGCCGAACACGAACACCAGACAGTAAAGGACTGGAAAAAATACTGATCCAAAGATCTTGATATTCTCTGTGCTGCAGACGGAGCCCAACTCAGGATAATAATCATAATCAAAAGTAGAGAGAAGATTCGACTCAGTTGAATTATTCATCATGAGGTGACCTGTTTAAGAGCACAGAATTTAATACAATCCAACAATCCTATTTTTTAGTAAGTATCTAGGCACAATTCTGCCCTGATACCCCGCACAACCCCACTGAAGTCAACAGGGTTGCACAGGCTGTAAAGGGATAGAATTTGGTTCTGAGGACAGGCTAGCCTGTTCAGGTAAAGGAACACTTCGCCCTGTGACATTATCTAATTAAAATATAATCATGCAAATCATTATTTCTACCACAGTTATATACTTGTAACAAATCTTATAAAGGGTGTAACACATGGCCAGAAAGGGTTAAGCATCCTGCAGGCTAATTAACCCAGAGTCAGCCTGTAGAGATATGTTAGAAATGGTCATTAAGGCCATTTGATGCTAGATAGGCTAGAACTTTGAAATGCAAACCTATATTGTTAAAGTTAGGGGTGATACTAATTATATATGTGTACTCATAAATGTTAGCCATGGAAACAGACAGTTCCTGTCTGTCACTATAGCTATGGATTCAGAGATCAAAAAGGAATATGAACGTTTAGATAAATCTTGGGTGAAATAACATCATTGTCTATATGTCTCTTTGAAGTTTGTGATATACTGCCTAATGAATAAATTGCCCTATGTTAATTTGTGTAACTAATTACTGGTGGTGTTTTGGAAGCAGAAGGTTACATCAAAAACCTATTGTTTGCCCAGGACAGTATGGTCAAGTGGATGCTAGAACACTGCATAAAAAGACCCTTGAGTCCTGATCCTGTCATCTCAGATCTCCTTGATGCTTCAACGCAGAGGAAGCTTAAGCCACAAGATTGAGATCCCAGTGCTGACTGGTCCACCCTGAATATAATATTGGACATTGGACTATAACCTATGGACTAAAATCTAAAAGAGCTCTTTGCAACTATAAAGCTTACCATCTCTGCTATGAATCTGAACCTCAAGTATTGAACTCATGTCTGTACGTATATGGATCTTTTAACCATACTCTCTCTCTTTTCTTTTTAAATAAATTTTAGTTTAGTTAATAAGAATTGGCTGTAAGCGTGTATTTGGTTAAGATCTGGAATATGTATTAACCTGGGAGATAATGTGTCTGATCCTTGGGATTGGTAGAACTTTTTTACGTGATGAAATAAGTAGGGCTGTCAATTAAGCGCAGTTAACTCACGTGATTAACTAAAAAAAATTAATTGCGATTAAAAAAATTAATTGTGATTAATCGTACTGTTAAACAATAGAATTCCAATTGAAATTTATTAAATATTTTTGGATGTTTTTCTACATTTTCAAATATATTGATTTCTATTACAACGCAGAATACAAAGTGTACAGTGCTCACTTTATATTATTTTTATTACAAATATTTGAACTGTAAAAATGATAAAATATATAGTATTTTTCAATTCACCTCATAAAAGTACTGTAGTGCAATCTCTTTATCATGAAAGTTGAACTTACAAATGTAGAATTATATACAAAAAATAACTGCATTGAAAAACAAAACAATTAAAACTTTAGAGCCTACAAGTCCACTCAGTCCTACTTCTTGTTCAGCCAATCGCTCAGACAAACAAGTTTGTTTACATTTACAGGAGATGCTGCTGTCTGTTTCTTATTTACAATGTCACCTGAAAGTGAGAACAGGCGTTTGCATGGCACTTTTGTAGCTGGCATTGCAAGGTATTTACATGCCAGATATGCTAAACATTCATAGAATCATAGAATATCAGAGTTGGAAGAGACCTCAGGAGGTCATCTAGGCCAACCCCCAGCTCAAAGCAGGACCAATCCCCAGACAGATTTTTGCCCCAAATCCCTAAACGGCCCCCTCAAGGATTGAACTCACAACCCTGGGTTTAGCAGGCCAATGCTCAAACCACTGCCCATTCATGCTTGGGCTACCACTCCCGAGGATATGCTTCCATGCTGATGATGTTCGTTAAAAAACAATGCGTTAATTAAATTTGTGACACAACTCCTTGGGGGAGAACTGTATGTCTTCGGCTCTGTTTTACCTGCATTCTGACATATATTTCATGTTATAGCAGTCTTGGATGATGGTCCAGCATATGTTTGTTTTAAGAACACTTTCACAGCAGATTTGCTAAAACACAAAGAAGATACCAATGTGAGATATCTAAAAATAGCTAGAGCACTCGACCCAAGGTTTAAGAATCTGAAGTGCCTTCTAAAATCTGAGAGGGATGAGGCATGGAGTATGCTTTCAGAAGTCTTAAAAGAGCAATACTCAGATGTGGAAACTTCAGAACCTGACCACCAAAAAAGAAAATCAACCTTCTGCTGGTGGCATCTGACTCAGATGTTGAAAATGAACATACGTCGGTCCGCTCTGCTTTGGATTGTTATCAAGCAGGATCGTTATCAAGCAGAACCCATCCTCAGCATGGACGCATGTCCTATGGAATGGTGGTTGAACATGAAGGAACATATGAATCTTTAGTGCATCTGGCACGTAAATATCTTGCGACGCCAGCTACAACAGTGCCATGCAAACACATGTTCTCACTTTCAGGTGACATTGTGAACAAGAAGCGGGCAGCATTATCTCCTGCAAATTGTAACCAAGTTTGTTTGTCTGAGTGATTGGCTGAAGTAGGACTGATTGGACTTGTAGGCTCTAAAGTTTTACATTTTTATTTTTCAATGCAGTTACTTTTTGTACATAATTCTACATTTGTAAGTTCAACTTTCATGTATGAGGTGAATTGAAAAATACTATTTCTTTTGTTTTTTACAGTGCAAATATTTGTAATAAAAAATAAATATAAAGTGAGCACTGTACACTTTGTATTCTGTGTTGTAATTGAAATCAATATATTTGAAATGTAGAAAACATCCAAAATATTCAAACAAATGGTATTCCATTAATGGTTAACAACACGATTAATCACCATTAATTTTTTTTAATTGCTTGACAGCCCTAGAAATAAGATTTTCATTAATCTTCATCATATCTAACTTGGGTAACTAGGTGAAGGCCTGAGGCTGGGTTGCTTTAAGGGAACTGTGTTGTTGGCTTCTGGGTAGCCAGTGAGGTATTTTAGAAGCTGTTTAGTGCTGACTTGGTAAATCTAAGTATTAGAATATCCACCAGCTTTGGGGATTGTCTGCCCCATTCTTTGCAGTTCACCCTAATTGAGTGACCTCAGCTGGCTCCCCCTAGGACTTCGGTCACACGCCCTCATATGGTGCCTAAACCAAATTAAAGCTTTTTTGAGGTTTGAAAATATTTGGCTAGCTTTGGGGTTTCATTAGATTTATTTTTTGTGAGCATCTGCACTTTCAGTTATTATTGCCAAAATCCCATGAGAGAGGCTGTTCCCCAATGCTTAATTTGTACCAGGGCCTGCCAGGGCTGTGCCCTGGCACCTCATAGCCCCCACACCTCTGGGATTGTCGCGTCATTTATGAAAGTAAAAAAAAATTACTTGAGCCCCAGCTCCTCTTTCGTTACAAATTAAGCACTTCCATTTCCATGAAAATGAAAAGAGGAAATATTGGGAAGCCCATGAGAGAACGTCTCATGGGGTTTCCTACTCAGTTTTACCAGTGATGCTGCGAGGGAGACAGGCTAGCATTGGGGAGACACTGGATTTGTGACTTTCCTGGGTGGTGTGTCAGGGACGTGGTGTGTTTCCATGAGAAGCGGAACACCAAATAGTATGTTAGTGAGCAGAAGAATTTCGAGAGTCTGGTTATCTAGAAAATTGCACTGAGGCCCAAATCCTGTCCCCGGCGCTCAGCCTGAATGAATGGTACTCATGAGGATTCCCAGTCACTGTGCATCCTGTCCAGGGGGTTAAGGAGCCAGGGTTATTTAATTGTGCATAGTTAAAGCAGCAATAAAACGGAGGTAGTGAACACGCCCAGTGCCCTAATGTTTATCATTTCCTTGTTTCTAAATTATTTTTTCTTCAGAAAGGGCAGAGACAGCTGTGCTCACTGAGGACTTCACACAGCCAGCCTGAGATTTCACACAAAGTCTATTTAAAATTATGGGGGGGGAAAGCATCTGACTTTTTTTCTAGTAGGTGACGACCATTTTTCCCCAGGACTTCAGCCTTGCTAGTGCCATGCTATAATATGCGGCTTTCTAATTTACTAGAGATGAACAGTTAACTTTACAAATATATTTTGTAAATTACAAGCTCTGAACTCTGGATGTAATTATCTTTTCTTCTATAGCACGTGTGGAGGAGTTTCTATAGAGTGAAGGTGTTAATTTGAACTCAATCGCTCTCTCTCATATAGGCAGAAACAAACACTGAGTCTGCAGTTGCCAAGTCTTGTCAAGCATTTTTTTTAAAACATGCATGGCCAAAATTTTCACATGTGAGTGCCCAAACCTATGTTTGTATTTAGGTACCTAAATAAAAGTAGCCATTTTTCAGAAGAGATGAGCATTGCTAACTGTTCTTGAAATCAGTGAGAGTTGTCACTGCTTAGCAGCACTGCAAACCTGGTCATTTTTATTTAAATATACATAAATATTGATGTAAATGCCTAATTTAAGGCAAATTTGACCTATCTAGCTTGTTTATTTTAATGTAATCCCCTAGATGACCCAGTCATCAAGGAGGGTCAATACAAACAAACCCGAGTCCGAATTTCCAAAGTCTCCTGAAGTTGCCTCATGCATCTAGTCCCAATCTGACTACAGAGCAGCAACGTATCATCTTGGTAAATAAAAATAAAGGTAAAGGCCTCGATTCTACACTGTGTTATGCTTGTAGTGGAGAGTGGCAGCTTCAGGGAATGTGTTGCAGCTCCCTGATGCTTGGCCAACTGACCCCCCTAAACATTAGAACAGCAGGGGACCAACTCTAACTTCTGCCACTGGTGTAAGTTACATCAGTGGCGGCTCAGGAGTAATCTGCTCCATCATGCCCCCTGCAGTCAAACCAACTGCCATTTTCATGCCCTTATATAAGAATGGGAGGGGAAGGGGAAACACAGTTGATGAAGAGGGCAGCAGACCCTCCTCTGACAGTTTTCCAACCACTCGAAGAGTTTCCCTGTACAAGGGGGAAGCTCCACCAGCTCTCTCGCTGGTCATTTTAGTGCCATTTTGTACTACACTGCACAAAGAGGGCCTACTGGACCAGAGAATCGAGGTCCGAGTGTCAAGAGATGTGCACTATAATGTCAGGGTAGATCGAATGTTAAGGACCTCACCTATGGAGGGGTCATTTTCCATTTATGTGGGAGTGCTCTAGAATTCCTGCCCTTTTCCCTCATTAGGGTTACAATTTCAGGGAGCTAAACTCAGGAAGACTATTAGGGTCTGATTGTCAGATTAGCTGAGAACCTGTCAGGCCCAGCGGTGAGGATCACCGTTGAGGATCAGGTTTGAGTGAGCTTGAACTTGGGTGTGGGACAGAATGCTGAGAACCAGCCCTGGTCACTGCAAGCTGATATACAGCAGCAGCTACTCCCACATGTGATGAATCCTGTGGCAGGGAACAGCAGCTGGGCAGAGGCGCTAGGCCTCTGTAAGATGAGCCTACATATGACTCCAATGCATTTTGTAGAAGTGATGAATGAAATTGTTTTTAATTGTTCACTTTATTAACGTACCTTCATAAGTAAAGTTTTATGAATGAAACAACATTCATTCATGAAACCGGTTACCCCAATAACTGGCTAATTGACAATTAAGATGCTTGTTAAGAGCCATAGCTGCTCAGCCGGCTGCCTTTGTAAGTTTCACTGTCAATCCAATTCCTGCTTAAATCACTGAGACTTGCACTGTTTCAGTATTGTAACTTCTGCTCACTGTTTGCCATTCATTACACTTGTCTATTTCTGTTCACTGTTTGCCATATTGTAATTCAAACTCCATTTTAAAACGCTCACTCCATTTTGTAAAAGCTTGCTGCAACCTTCATTTTTGCAAAACCCTGCTGTAACCTTATTAGTTTAGATTAGATGTGTGAATGAGGTATGTATGGATGATGGAATCAACCTCCAGCGCCAGCCTGTCCTGATGAAATAAAGTTCAAACACCAACGGCTGAAGATGCAGACAAGGGCCCTAACAAAGTAAGAAAAGTCCACCCTAAAAAGAAAAGAACAAAGATACAATAGGAAGAAGATCAAAGCCAGGTCCGAGGCTGAAAGTCACGTTTGCTATTGACAGGTGATCAATCACCGAACCCAGAGGCAATGTGACACAGCAAGACCTAGACACTCTGGATTCAAACTAAAGCCTACAAAAAGGATGGGTGAGATGGGAGACTTTGGAGGGTAACATTCTGCTGCCAACATGGAAGGGCATCGGTGCATGCCCAACAGAGACCCAGCCCTTCCTTGTGCCCGGCTTTCCTGGCCAGTTAGCCGCCAGAAGCTACGAACCCAAGCTGCAAAATCAAGTCACGGACTCAAGTTATGTTCAGGACTGGTAACTATACAGCAGCTGCAGAACATCTGATGGATGTGTGTGGGGGGGGGGAGGGGGGATATATGTGTGTGTGTGTGTGTGTATGTAGGTATTAGGTATTAGTTATTGGTAATAAATTGTGTTATCATAATAAATGTGGCATCTTTGTCTTGCCCCCTGAAACGATCCTGTGTAGTTTTGTCTGCATAACAATGTTTGGTCACTTTTGAAAGAGTAGCTATGAGCACAGATTGGGAGAAGGGAACCTGAGCCCTATGGCTACACCCTATTTGACAGGGGACGCTCAGGTGACCGACCTGGCTCTAAATGACGAGCAGGCACAGGATTATGATGTGGTTAAGGTGGCCATCTGAGATTGGGTGGGCTGGAAAGGTGGCAGAGAAGAAGAGGGCAGAACCTAGGATGACTCCAGCTGGCTGTCAGGGTATCATCTATTATCAGTATGGGTGACAAGGACACATAAAAAGGAACTGCCCACCTATGGAATGTGGGTTTGCAGAGTTCTGCAATTGGGCCAGGAGTTTTGAACGTTGAAGGGGAAAGAAACTACCCACAGTTTCTGTAACGCTGGGGAGGAGCTGTCAAAGGGCTCTAGTTGACATTGCCTCAGCCTGCTCATCAGTTAGGAGGGAACTGGTGAAGCCCCACTGGATGCTCCTGGGAGAAAGGTTGTGGCTCAAATGCATCCATGGAGATAAGAAACTCTGCCCCATGGCCGAGGTACCTCTGGAAGTTCAGGGGAAGTTTAGATGGAAAGGGGTTGGGGTGGTGGTGACTATATCCCACCCCATTTCACTAGGCACTGACTGGAGCCCCTTCCCATTAGAGAATCAGATGGGGATCCGGGGACCCCGTTGGAAAAAAATAAAACCATCGGGGAAGGGGAATGCAAAGCTAGACATGGGGGAATGGAGTGTGGAAAAACATTACAGAAACAAAAGCCAGGTAGAAAGGGACGGGAGGACCCCTAGAGAAAGTGGGGGAGAAGGAAGAGAGGATAGAATTAGCCTTGGAGGATAAGGATAACCGGCGATCACTGGAACCATGCCATCTGAACGATGGGAGGAGGGACAGTAGGAGCAGTTTGGAGGTCTGGGAGAACAGGAGACCCTGGGTAACCAGGAGGGCAAGAGGTACCAACAACCCTGCCACAAAACAAAGGGGGCAAGAGTGGGAAGAGTATCCCACTGGGTTGCCCCGGCGTGGAGACCTATGGGCTGAGACAGAAAACCAATGGTGGTTTTTGCGGGTGGAGAATGAGCAAACGCCATCAGGGGACCTTGGAAGAGCACCCTGGGGGCAAAGAGCGACACCAGGAGAGCATCACATCCAGTAAAGGAGTAAGAATCCAGGGAAGGAGGAACTTTTCTGCCAGACAAGGGGGGAGGTGTGGGACAGTGTGAGAACCAGCAGCTGAACCAGCACTCTGGTTACTGTAAGTCCAACTAATTTCCTTGGAGAAGGGCCTGATTGAGGGAAGCTCGGGTTAATCACAAGATCAGTCTGCGCTGGGGAGAGTTAAGGAGCTAGTTAACCCATTAACTAGAAGAGTAGAAAGTGCAAGGGGGGTGGGGGGAGAGAGGGAAATGCTAGCAAGACCAAGGTAAAAGGAAATTGTAGAACTGATAAATGAAATTGTTTTTAATTGTTCACTTTATTAATGTAACTTCATAAGTAAAGTTTTATGAATGAAACAATATTCATTCATAAAACCGGTTACCCCAATAACTGGCTAATTAACAGTTAAGATGCTTTTTAAGAGCCATAGCTGTTCAGTCAGCTGCCTTTGTAAGTTTCACTATCAATCCAATTCCTGCTTAAATCACTGAGACTTGCACTGTTTCAGTATTGTAATTTCTGTTCACCATTTATTACACTTGCCTACAGTGTAACTTCTGTTCACTGTTTGCCATCCATTATACTTGTCTATATTGTAACTTCTGTTCACTGTTTGCCATATTGTAATTCAAACCCCATTTTAAAACGCTTACTCCATTTTGTCAGGGCTTGCTGCAACCTTCATTTTTGCAAACCCTGCTGTAATCTTATTAGTTTAGTTTAGATGTGTGAATGAGGTATGTATGAATGATGGAATCAACCTCCAGCCCCAGCCTGTCCTGATTAAATAGAGTTTAAACACCAACGGCTGAAGATGCAGACAAGAGCCCTAACAAAGTAAGAAAAATCCACCCTAAAAAGAAAAGGTACAATAGAAGGAAGATCAAAGCCCGGTCCCAGG